>NW_006199613.1:1882063-1890401 GCF_000334495.1 Tupaia belangeri chinensis
GTAGGGAACACAAGCCGAGCTAATGTCAACTGCAGCATTGGGTCATCTTTCCCCGCTGTGCCCTGGTGCCCGGTGTCCGTGTCTATAAGATGGAGCCGGAAGAACGACGTGTACCCCCTCAGCTTGTTTTGGGCACTAAACTAGCTTGTTGCTGTCAGTGCTGGGACAGTTTCTGGTGCAGAAAGAGAACAGGAGACCGAGAGAAGAGGGCCTACCAGAGAGGCTGAGCGCAAACTCCCTGCACAGAGAAGCACCCAAACAAAAACAAAACCAAGCACGCCACACAGTCAGAGACTGCACCTTGAAAATAGGCCGGCACCCCGCATGCTGTGCCTATGCACTGCATGACAGTGCCGGCTCCCACCCCAACTGCGGTTCGATTCCTGGTGTGTGCAGGTGCCCCAGTCCTGCAGGGACGGAGAAATGGAGGAAAAGGGATTGCAGCATGACCCTGCCTTACTGCGGGATTCTCCATCTTTCTTTCGTTCTCTTCTTTCTTTCTCGCTCTCTCTCTCTCTGGCAAGCACATACACCCTCTTGGGGGCAAAAAAGAAAGAAAGAAAAAGAACAGAAAAGAAAATGGTTTGAGGAAGGGATGAGAAGCCCCAGCATGATGGCAGACAGTCATGTGGATGCTGCCGCCCGTCTGACCGCAGACATCACTAGCAGCAGGATGATCCTCATGGTTTTATGGGCCAGTAAGAGCAAAGCAGGACCCCAGCTGGAATGGAGGTTAAGGCACAGGATCCCACTTGGCTGATAGTATGGTTCAAGTCTCAGACCTGGGGCTGAAGGACACACCGGATGCATGTGCACATGTGCCCAAATTTCTGGGAGGAGAAGGGATTGCGGCATGGTGATTCCCCCTGGGGGATGATTTCTCACTTTCTGCCTCTCTGTCTCTGTCAGTCTTTCTGGCAAGAGTACACACGCTATAGAAAAAAACCTCTCCAAAAAAAAAAGTTTTTGAGGGTCAGTCACGTGGCAGTGGTTAAGATGTCTGGGTACCACATGGCCAACTCCGCAGTTAGAATCCTGGACTTTTTGGACCCAGTGGCTTGGAAAATATGCCAGTTGTATGTGCCCAAAGTCCCAACAAAAGAATGGAGGAGAAGGGATTGTGGTCAGGCCATCACCCCTGAAGGGTGATTTCTCATTTTTCCTCTCTCTCTCTCTCTCTCTCTCTCTCGGGTAAGTGCACATGCCTTGTAGCAAAAACTAAAGAAAAAAAAGTTTTGGGACCAGCAGACCGTGAATGGTTACATTGCTAGACTCCCATGTAGTCGACCGTGGTTCGAATCCTGGTTTGTTTTTTCCCAGCCTCTGTGCCGAGGCCTGGATTTGAAACACAATCAGCCATATGAGATCCGGCTCACTAACCACTAGGTGACCACTAAGCTACTAAAGCCCCCTCATGGATTCTTTTAACAAGAGCAATGACAAAAGCTGATTAACCACTTGTCACAGATATTACATGGAAAACTCCTGCACAGAATAGAAGTCTGAGCTAGATGTCTAGTCCAAAGTTTAAAAATACAGCTAGGGCATAAAGATGGTGAGCAGCTGCCGGTTATCCACAAGACTGCGCTGAGGCGTGACCCATTGTAAAATGCCATTTTCAGAAACATCGTGTTGGTGTAGAACCTGCGAGTTAACGAGGGGCCAGCCAGTGACACGGCAGTAATATAGCTGAACCCACATGGGAGAGATCCTGTGTTCCATCCTGGGACCGCCCTCGACACAACGGCTACACGTGCACCAGGATCCAGGCTGGCCGAGACTGGGGCCAAAGTACAGTGTGACTCCCCTGATGGGGGAGCCTCTCTCTGTCCCTCTCTCTCTCATTGAAGAAATAAACCTCAAAAAACAACAACAACAAAAATACTGATTAATGAATCCTAAGTTAAGGATTTAAACAACAGAAAAATACCATCCCCTTCCCATTCAGGCAGAATAAGTTAATGACCAAAAGGGAGGAAACGTGCTTCGTAAAATCAGTGTGTTCTCTTTGGTTCAATCTCTCTCTGTTGGTCACAAATGTTTCAAGACGCATCGACCTGGGGCCAGCATGTGGCATGGTGGTGGAGACATGGAATTCTCACCTAATTCTTTTTTTTTGCAAGGGGGAAGAAGTTTTTGCTATAGGGCGTGTACACACACCAAAAAGACAGAGAGAGACAGAGAGACGGAAAGTGAGAAATCACCCCCCAGGATGGCCATGCCACAATCCCTTCTCCATTCTCCTCTCAGGATCGTGGGCACACATGCACATGTGCCTGGTGTGAGTTTAGGCCACCGGGTCCAGGACTCGAATTGTAGTCGACTACATGGGAGTCCAACGACGTAGCCATTATGCCATCTGCTGGTCCCAGTAAATAAATAATTCTTAAAAAATAAAAGGGGGACCAGTTAGCATAATGGCTATGTCGCTGGACTCCCATGTAGTCGACCGCGGTTCGCGTCCTGGACCCAGTGGCTTAAAACTCACGCCGGGCACATGTGCGTGTGTGCCCAAGATCCCAAGAGGAGAATAGAGGAGAAGGGATTGTGGCATGGCCATCCTGGGGGGTGATTTCTCGCTTTCTGTCTATCTGTCTCTGTCTGTCTGGTGAGCGCACGCGCCCTATAGCAAAAACCTCTCCAAAAAAAAGAAAAGAAAAGCAAGAAAGAAGAAAATCACACCTGGCACACGTGCCCAAAAATCCCAAGAGGAGACTGGAGGAGAAAGGATGGTGGTGTGGCCATCCCCCCCAAGAGTGGTTTCTCATTTTCCCTCTCACTGTTTCTGTCTCTTCTGGGAGCCACATGCCTTGAGGCAAAAAAATTAAAAAAATAAAACATACTCATGAACTTTTGTACTGATTCTTCGATAAAACCTGCGTGCTGTTTCTTGCGCGCACGTGCATGGAATCCACGCGCAAGTACACACACAAGCTGCGGGTTCAGGTACACCAGTGCTCTTCGCTAAAGCGCCGTAACGTCCCGTGCCAGGTCGTGGGCTCCGCTCTTAGCAAACAAGGAAGAGCTGCTTTTCCTGCATTTGCAAAACAGACCCAGCATTTTGAAAACACAGACTAACACTGTTTCATCTTTTGAAATGAGGAAACAGATGACTAGCTTAAGGAAATCCTAGATCAGATATTTATAAGCTCCGAGAGACCATAGTTGTGCATCTTTTTAAAACAAGCCTTTTCTAAAGAAGAATTGAGATTAATTTTGAGTGCTTGCACTTATGCAGGAAATTTGATAAATATCCAAGAAACTAGGGCACAGTTCAGAAAATCTCTTGGGGGTTATGTTCTTTGCGAGTAGATAAACATCTTTCTGAAGGTTAATGTTCTTTAAAGAGTCCTCCCAAACCAGCATCACAGGAGGTAATGCCATTTAGGACTGACATTTTTGCCATTCCTTTCTCATCAAAATAGAAAAATACTCTGAAATGTAAAGGAAATTAATTCGTAAACACTGAGCAGAGAAGGGTGTTTTACTTTTTTCTTACCCTGAGTCCCAGGATCAGTAATAAACTAGTTTCTTAGATATTATTTAATTTGCTACAATAAAAGTTTGCTTTGAGATTTTGTAGGTCCCAGCTGCTGGGATCCTGCCCACAGAAGTCCCCGCCTTGGGTGAGGTTTAACTTATGAAGGCAACAGAACAGCTCTCTTTGCTCTGGACACCGGGTTGAATTACAGCTTTGCATCTGTCTGCAGGGATTATGTTACAAAAGACCCAACTTTGCTTATGTTTCACTTTGTATCTATGTTTTCATGTTCTTAATGGAACAGGTGATGCCACCGACATCCAGGAAGGAGGGAAGGCACAGACACCAAGTAAAGGGGCAGGTCGCGTTTGTCCTGGACAAATAGGAAAAGGCTTAGTGCATTTCACAAGAGCACACGACAGAAAATTTCATATATCCTTACAGGTAACAACGCACTCTACTGTAACAGAAATATATTAAATAAAGAAATTTCAATAGATCTACATAATTCCTCTTTCCTTTTTACTACATATATCCATAATAGAAATTGAAAACTTGATGTAGAATGATGCCAACTCACTTTTAACATTCACTTTTTTTTTGGAAAGGTTTTTGCTATAGGGTGCGTGCCAGACAGAGACAGACAGACAGAAAGTGAGAAATCACCCCCCAGGGGGGATGGCCACGCTGCAATCCCTTCTCCTCCATTCTCCTCTCGGGATCTTGGGCACGCACGCACACGTGACCAGCGTGAGTTTAAGCCACCGGGTCCGGGACTTGAACCATGGTCGACTACGTGGGAGTCCAGCGACATAGCCATTACACTAACTGCTGATCCCTTAACATTCACTTTTATAAATTAGGGACTCAGGGCTGGCAGATGGCATGGTGTTAAGGATGCCAGCCTCCCACATGGTTGCCTGCGGTTTGAGGCTTGGACCTGGCAGCTTGCTTTCTCACTTTCTCTGCCTCTCTTTCTCTGGTCAAATTAAAAACCAAATAATAATAATAAAGTTAAATAAAAATAATTATTTTTTAAAAATTAGGGATTTATGCATAAAAATCTAACTTCCTTTAGAGGAACAAATAGGTCTTACAAGCCATTAAGAGAAAGACCATTCCTTGGGGCTGGCAGGTGGTGTGGTGGGTAAGGCTCCGGACTCCCACATGGCTGACAGTGGTTCAGGTCCTGGACCTGGCATCTTGCTTTCTTGCTCTCCTTCTCTCTCTGTCTCTCTCTGCTCAAACTGAATACTACTACTACTACTACAAATAAATAAAATTAAATAATTAAAAAGAAGAAGAACAAGAACAAGAAGAAAAAGACCACCCTGATTCAAAACTAGGCCAGGGCATTTATCCTCCAGATATCATTTGCTAAATAATACATATATGAATATATTATTTGTGCCATTGTTCGCAATACCCAAATGTCCATCGATAGGAACCCATTTAAATAAATAAAGATATAAGATAAGCTAAGATAAAAACGGGATTGGCAATGTAAGAAACACAGCTGGGCCCGGGGAGGGCCAGGGTCTCCACCCCAGCGCCTCCCTGTGACCTGGCCTGGCTGAGACTGGGGAGCTGGGTGGGGATGCCTCTCTCTCACGCTCGCTCTCTGTCCCTTTCTCTGACACTCTCTCTTTCATGGAAGAAATGGACAAAGAAAGTTTTAAAGAGAGGCACCAGCTCAGTACGCCATCACAGTGTGAGTGGTCACTTGCTTCCCGGTGGGACATGAGCTATGTCTGTGTGTCCACAGTGTGGACAACATCTCAGAAAGGACACACAAGCAACTAGTAATCAGGGCCAACCGATGGTGTGGGAATTATGGTGCTGGACTCCCACATGGCCAACTGTGGTTCGAATCCTGGACCTAAAGACTCACTTTCTCACTTTCCTTCTCTTTCTCTCTGGTAAGCGCACATGTTCTGTAGCAAATTTTAAAATAATAATAATAAATAAAATAACTCTAAAAAAGGTTTTAAAAAAGAAACTAGTAATTACGCTCTCTTTAAGCAATGAACTGGGGGGAACCAGCAGTTGGCATAATGGCTGTGTCGCTAGACTCCCATGTAGTCAACCACAGTTTGAATCCCAGACCCGGTGGCTTAAACTCATGCCGGGCGCGTGTGCGTGCATGCCCAAGATCCCGAGAGGAAATGGAGGAGAAAGGATTGTGGCATGGCCATCTTCCTGGGGGTGATTTCCGCCTTCTGTCTCTCTGTCTTTCTGGTGAGTGCATATGCCCTATAGCAAAAACCTCTCAAAAAAAGGGGGGGGGGATGAACTGGGAAAGTAAAGACCAGGGGAAGGAGGGAGGTTTACTTTCCCCTGTACATTCTCTTCCACTTTTGGAGACATCGCGAGGAAGAACACACTGCGGCTTTCCCCCAGGACAGGTGGCATTGATGTGCAGAGCGTGGAGGAGACACCAGCTACAAGTCCCGCTCAAATGAGCATCGCAGAGTCAGCAAGATGGGCTGCGGCAAGAGCTGGGAGGTCAGCTGGGCACGTCTTCAAGGAGCGGGTCAGTTTCCACTTTGCCTGGTTCCCAGCAGCACAAGCCACTGCAGCTGGGCCCGTGAGACTTTTATCTTTTTAAATTTAAAACATTCTTTTATAAAAAAAAATCTTTATTTAGAGACCAGCAGATGGCAGAATGGTTACATTGCCTATTCTTTTATAAAAAGAAATCTTTATTTAGAGACCAGAAGATGGCAGAATGGTTACATTGCCGGAGTCCTACGTAGCCGACCACGGTTCAAGTCACCGTCCCAGTCGCTTAAACTCACACCAGGCGCATGTGCATGTGTGCCCAGGATCTCAAGAGGAGAATGGAGGAGAAAGCATTGTGGCGTGGCCATCCCCCCTGAGGGATGATTTCTCACTTCCTGTCTCTCTGTCTCTCTCTCTCCAGCATGTGCACGTACACTATAGCAAAAATCTCTCTAAAAATGTATTTAATTTTCTTTATTACTATTATCATTTTTGAAATTTGCTATAGGCATGTGCACCCACCAGAGAGAGACAGAGAGAGAGAAAGGGAAAGTGAGAAAGCGGCCGCTAGGTCCGGGACTCGAATTACAGTTGGCCTTGAGGGAGTCCAATGCCTTAGGCACCACACCACCTGCTGGCCCGACAAGGCTTTCTCATACTCGGTTTCAGCTGTGTCTCAGTACTTGTCCCACAGACAGGGAGTTACAAGGAATAATAGGTGTTGGGAGGTGTATATATATATATATTTTAACAGCATGCCTCAGAGCTTTAAATTTCTCTTTATTTTATTTACATTTTATTGCCAGAGGGCATGTGTGTTCACCAAAGGGGGCGAGGAACAAAGAGAAAACACACCCCGCCCCTGCTCCCTGGAACATGATCATGCCACAATCTCTTTCTTTCTCTCTCTCTCTCTTTTTTGCTACAGGGTACAGGTACTCCTGGGAGAGAGATACAGAGAGAAAGTGAGAAATCACCCCCCGAGAGGAGATGACCTCAACCTCTTGTCCATCTGCCTCTAGAGTTTTGGGCAATGCACACACATGTGCCCAATCTGTTTTTCAAAACTCTGAGCCAGGACTCGAACCATGAGGCCAGCAATGTGGGATCTAACTGACTTAAGCACCATGTCACCAGCTGGCCCCACAATCCCCTTTCCGCTATCTCTCCACCCCATCAGGCTTTGGGGCACGAGGGCCTGTATCCATGCCTCAGCCAGCCATGTGGGACCCGGCTTCCAATAACCAGCTTACCTGCTGCACCAAGGCCAGCCTGCCCAAGTAACTCTTCAATTAAATTGACTCAAAAACGTGGATTTGGGCAGCCCCACAATCTGGTGGTTAAGAGAAGCTGCATCTCACCTGTTCCACTGTGGTTTGAATCTCAGTCCCAGCAGCTTACAAACGTGCCGGACATGTATGTGTACACACTACAAACCCCAACAGCACGGCAGCTGGAGGGGGTCACGGTGCGGCCATGCCCACCATGGGATGCTGCTCCCCTGCCCTCTCTCTGTCTCTCTTTCTCTGGTGAGTGTGCATACACTCTGGCAATGATTTAAAAAATGCAGATGTATAATAAGAAGTCTATTTCAAAATCGCATCACTGATAACATCTAACAATTTATCTTATAGACGTCAAATGAGAAACCCTAAAACTTACAGTAAGCATGGAATCTGCCCGTAGTAAAATAACATCAGATGGCAAATGTCACTCTGAACTGCAAATTAAATTTTAATTACAGTTTTTAATTTTGTTATAGGGCACATGCTCTCATTGGAGACAGAGCGGGAGAACAGGAAATGAGAACTCACCCCCCTGATGGCCACGTGCAGCTCCTCTCCTCCTTCCTCCTTTCAGGATTCTGTGCACACACCCACATGTGCCTGGCATGTTTTGCAAGTCACCAGGTCTGAGACTCAAACCATGAAGTTGGTCATGTGGGATCCAGTCACCTCAAACACCATGCCACTGGCTGGCCCAACAAATATTTTTTAAAGAATTATTTATTTATTTAATTTTATTTATTGTAATTATTTTTTAAAAAATATTTTTTAGAGGGGACCAGCAGTTAGCGTAATGGCTATGTCGCTGGACTCCCACGTACTCAACCACGGTTCACATCCCGGACCGGGTGACTTAAAACTCACGCCAGGCACGTGTGCGTGCGTGTCCAAGATCCCGAGAGGAGAACGGAGGAGAAGGGATTGCGGCGTGGCCATCCTCCCTGGGGGGTGATTTCTCGATTTCTCGCTTTCTGTCTCTCTGTCTCTCTCTCTCTGTCTGTCTGTCTGGCGAACGCATGCACTCTATAGCAAAAACCTCTCCAAAAAAAAAAGAAATAAAAATATTTTT
>NW_006199613.1:1890462-1890830 GCF_000334495.1 Tupaia belangeri chinensis
AAAATATATCTTCACTGGGAATGGCAGGTAGTGTGTGGTGGTTAAAGGTCCTGGACTCCCACATGGCAAACTATGGTTCAAGGCCAGGACCTGGTGGCTTCCTTTCTCACTTCCCCTTTCTCTCTCTGTCTCTCTCTGATCAAATTGGAAAATAATAATAAATAAAGTCAAAATAATTCTTTTTTTTCCAAATATTATTTAGTTTTATTTATTCAGTCAGTCATTTTTATTTGACCAGAAAAAGACAGACACACAGAGAAAAGGAAAGTGAGAAAGCAAGTCTTCAGGTCTGAGACTTGAACTGTGGTCAGCCATGTGGGAGTGTTCAGTGCCTTAACCACCATGCCACCTGCTGACCCTAAAATCAT
>NW_006199613.1:1891035-1892700 GCF_000334495.1 Tupaia belangeri chinensis
TTTTTGGGGGGGGCCCCGCCCCATAAAAAAAAAAAAAAAAAAAAAAAAAAAAAAAAAAAACTCTCCAAAAAAAGAAAAAGAAAAAAATATATTTATCTTCACCATTGGGCTGATCTCATACTCCAGTGGTTAAGGGAACCAGATTCCACCTGACTGACTAAATTCAAATCCTGGCCCCAGTGGTCTGAAAAACACACCAGGCATATGTACATGTCATGTGTGTGCGTGTGCCCCAAATCCGGACAGGATGGAGAAATGGGGGAGAAGAGGTCGCCTCTGACTATACTCCACTGCAGGGCAATTTCTCCCTCTCCCTGTCTCTCTGTCTCATCTTGGTTTGCACATATACCTTCTGCCAATTAAAAAAGTCTTCGCTATCTTTATAATACATTTTAATCCACTTATATCAAACACATAATCTTTACTTGTCTATTTTTCATTTTCTCATCTAGCCTTTGCCTTGAAAATAATGCCACCTATGCGGCTACAGCACACTACACTTTTATAAAGAGAGACAGAAAGCGAGAGATCATGCCCCAGGGTGGCCACGCCGCAATCCCTTCTCCTCCATCCTCCTCTCGGGATCTTGGGCACGCACGCACATGCACCCGGCGTGAGTTTAAGCCACCAGGTCCGGGACTCAAATGGCGGTCGACAACATGGGAGTCCAGAGACATAGCCATTATGCCAACTACTGGTCTCACATTTTTCTCTTCTTGCCACTTAGTTTATTAAAAGAAGCATTTATGGTTTGAAGTATTATTTCCCAAATCATCCATTCCATCTTATTTTTAAAAGAATTATTTTATTTAACTTTATTTATTTGTTTAATTTGACCACAGAGGGACAAAGTGAGAGAGAGAGAGGGAGATGAAGTGAGAAAGCAAGGTACCAGGTCCAGGACTCAAACCATGATTGGCCAGGTGGGAGTCTGGTGCCCTTAACCACCATGCCACCTGCTGGCCCCATCCTCCATTTCATCTTAACCTCACTTTGTAGTCATTTTCTTGGCAAACAATATCTAAAACACTGCACCAGGGACCAGCAGTTGGCGTAATGGCTATTATCGCTGGACTCTTACATACTCGACCGCGGTTTGAGGCCTGGATCCAGTGGCTTAAACTCACACCAGGTGCATGTGCGTGTGTACCCAAGATCCAGAGAGGAGAATGGAGTAGAAGGGACTGCAGCGTGGCCATCCCCCCAGGGAGTGATTTCTCACTTTCTGTCTCTGTCTTTCTGGCGAGCACTCGCGCCCTATAGCAGAAACATCTCAAAAACCAAAAAACAAACAAACAAACAAAAACAACAACCAAAAAACACTGCACCAGTTTTTACCTGAAAGGCAATAAAACCAAGCCGTCCTATTAGCAGGAAGCTTCTTCCCATTTGAGACAGCAGCCCAATTTGTTGAAACAAGCACTTGCCATAAATTCAAAATGCTTCTTACTGTATTTTTAAATGTTGAAGAAATTTGCTAAGATGGCTTTTATATTTGTTGATTTTAAATTCCACATCTAATCAAGTATTGTTTTTGTGAGAATTTTTTTGCTATAGGGCACATGCACTTGCCTGAGACAGAGAGACAGAAAGTGAGAAATCACCCCCTCGGTGGGATGGCCACGCCACAACCCCTTCTCCTCCACTCTCCTCTCGTGATCTTGG
>NW_006199613.1:1894192-1908999 GCF_000334495.1 Tupaia belangeri chinensis
CTTTCGGGGGGAGCCACGTGGCCCATAGGCCAAAAAAAAAAAAAAAACCTCTCCAAAAAAAGAAAAAGAAAAAAATATATTTATCTTCACCATTGGGCTGATCTCATACTCCAGTGGTTAAGGGAACCAGATTCCACCTGACTGACTAAATTCAAATCCTGGCCCCAGTGGTCTGAAAAACACACCAGGCATATGTACATGTCATGTGTGTGCGTGTGCCCCAAATCCGGACAGGATGGAGAAATGGGGGAGAAGAGGTCGCCTCTGACTATACTCCACTGCAGGGCAATTTCTCCCTCTCCCTGTCTCTCTGTCTCATCTTGGTTTGCACATATACCTTCTGCCAATTAAAAAAGTCTTCGCTATCTTTATAATACATTTTAATCCACTTATATCAAACACATAATCTTTACTTGTCTATTTTTCATTTTCTCATCTAGCCTTTGCCTTGAAAATAATGCCACCTATGCGGCTACAGCACACTACACTTTTATAAAGAGAGACAGAAAGCGAGAGATCATGCCCCAGGGTGGCCACGCCGCAATCCCTTCTCCTCCATCCTCCTCTCGGGATCTTGGGCACGCACGCACATGCACCCGGCGTGAGTTTAAGCCACCAGGTCCGGGACTCAAATGGCGGTCGACAACATGGGAGTCCAGAGACATAACCATTATGCCAACTACTGGTCTCACATTTTTCTCTTCTTGCCACTTAGTTTATTAAAAGAAGCATTTATGGTTTGAAGTATTATTTCCCAAATCATCCATTCCATCTTATTTTTAAAAGAATTATTTTATTTAACTTTATTTATTTGTTTAATTTGACCACAGAGGGACAAAGTGAGAGAGAGAGAGGGAGATGAAGTGAGAAAGCAAGGTACCAGGTCCAGGACTCAAACCATGATTGGCCAGGTGGGAGTCTGGTGCCCTTAACCACCATGCCACCTGCTGGCCCCATCCTCCATTTCATCTTAACCTCACTTTGTAGTCATTTTCTTGGCAAACAATATCTAAAACACTGCACCAGGGACCAGCAGTTGGCGTAATGGCTATTATCGCTGGACTCTTACATACTCGACCGCGGTTTGAGGCCTGGATCCAGTGGCTTAAACTCACACCAGGTGCATGTGCGTGTGTGCCCAAGATCCAGAGAGGAGAATGGAGTAGAAGGGACTGCAGCGTGGCCATCCCCCCAGGGAGTGATTTCTCACTTTCTGTCTCTGTCTTTCTGGCGAGCACTCGCGCCCTATACTCACTTTCTCTGTCTTTCTTGCGAGCAATCGCGCCCTATAGCAGAAACATCTCAAAAACCAAAAAACAAACAAACAAACAAAAACAACAACCAAAAAACACTGCACCAGTTTTTACCTGAAAGGCAATAAAACCAAGCCGTCCTATTAGCAGGAAGCTTCTTCCCATTTGAGACAGCAGCCCAATTTGTTGAAACAAGCACTTGCCATAAATTCAAAATGCTTCTTACTGTATTTTTAAATGTTGAAGAAATTTGCTAAGATGGCTTTTATATTTGTTGATTTTAAATTCCACATCTAATCAAGTATTGTTTTTGTGAGAATTTTTTTGCTATAGGGCACATGCACTTGCCTGAGACAGAGAGACAGAAAGTGAGAAATCACCCCCTCGGTGGGATGGCCACGCCACAACCCCTTCTTCTCCACTCTCCTCTCGTGATCTTGGACACACACGCATACGTGCCTGGTGTGAGTTTTAAGTCAGAGTCTGCCACATGGGAGCCTAGCACTTCAGCCACTGTGCCACCTGCTTGCTGGCCCCATGAATCAAATAGCTAGGCTTCGACTCAAAAGCGGACTGTGGAAAGCAACGGTAATCAGTTCAGGGTCCAGGACCTCCTGGCCAAGCCTCCACCTCAAAGGAGGTTTGCAGCTCCTCTCAGTAAGCGAGCGTTTCCCTGCTGGGCATCCTCTGCCTGCCGTGCGTGCGCACATATCTCCGAAGAGTGGGCGCCTGGAGCTTCGAGAGCATGAGAAAGGAGCAGTGCCATCACCTTCCCTGAGTTTGAACTTTGAGTGTGTTTTTCTGACTGGTGAGAATAGGCTGGTTGCAACAGAGGTGTCGGATTGCTGCTCTGTCGAGCTCCAGTTCAGACTCAGAGGTCACCGCTGTGGAGGTGGAGCGTGCTGTTCAAATTAACAATAGGCTTCTTGGCCTCAGACACATTCTAACAGCTAAATTTTGCCTGGGTCATTCTCCCCCATCATTAGAGGCCCTTTGTGAAAGTGGCTGTCACTCCCATGACTCACTGTGGGTAAAACAACTTATCAAAGTTGGGATCTGCAAGAATTTCCAAGAACAACACAAGCCTTTGTTTCCAGTGTTTGCAAAGCTCCTCACAGCTAACCGTCTTTTCAGTAAATACTGATGGGAAGCAATCATTGGTTTCCTGTTAGAACTTTTTTTTTTTAATTAAATTTGGTAACCTTGCCTAGCAAGACCCTACAGGAATAGGACAGGGAGAGATGAGTCCTAGTGAGCAGAAAAGGGAAGCGTGGGGCCAGGGGTGACACAGTGGCAAAATGCCGCGCTTGCAGGGCTGGCCCTTGGGAGAACGCTCTGGGTTCGCAGCCGCAGACCTCTCTGAGTACTTTGGGGCCCATCACTCAGGGCTGCTGGGGCTGGACATGGGTCCTGGTGTCCAGCTCTGCTGTCTCTGTCTCTTCCCATCTCTCTCGTTGATGGGAGAAAGAAACTTTTGTTTCTTGGAAGGTGAAGAAAGTGTGATGCAGGAAGCTGCTTGGAGAGGACAGATGGGAAACGTCCATAATGTTAGAGAAGGGGAAGGCCTGGAGTGTGGGTGATTCGGGAGCCGCAGGAACTCTGTGGGGAACTCAGATAGGGCAAAACGTGTTTTTAAAAGCAAAGCCTTTTAAAAACAGCTGGTGGCATGGTGGTTAAGGCCCTGGATGCTCCCACAGAGTCTACCTCGGTTCAAGTCCTGGACCTGGTGGCTTGCTTTCTCACCTTCTCTCTCTCTCTGTCTGTGTGTGTCTCTCTGGTCAAATTAAAAATAATTGATGAATAAATAAAGTTAAATAGTTCTTTTAAAAAATATAAGAAAAATAAGAAGCGAAGCCTTTGGTGGGGGTGGGCCTGATCCAAGGAATCACACTGCAGACGTGTGAGTCCTGCGTGCTGATTTCCCACTCGTAGGCTACTGGTTATTAAGAAGGCAACGGAAGGAGGAAGTCGGGGTGTCAGAGAGCTGCAGCCTCGTCACTGCAGCATGTTCACAGGAGCCCAGACAGGGATCCAGCCTGAGTGCCCACAGCTGACCAGTAGAAAGAGAAACTGGCACGTGTACACAGTGGAGAACAAGCCGGCCATCCAAAAGGAGAAAACCCCTTCCTTCAAAGCAAGGTGGGTGAAGGACCAGGACCAGCAGGTGGCACAGTGGTTACATTGTTGGACTCCCACGTAGTTGACCTCAGTTGGAGTCCAAGACCCGGTGACTTAAAACTCAGGCCGGGCCATGCACATGTGTGCCCAAGATCCTGAGAGGAGAATGGAGGAGAAGGGATTGCAGTGTGGTCATCCCCCCAGGGGGTGGTTTCTTGCTTTCTGTCTCTGTCTCTCTCCATCTCTCCAGTGAGTGTACATGTCCTATAACAAAGATCGCTCTAAAGAACAGCAATAATCAACAAGTAATATAAAAAATTCTCAAAAAAAAAAAAAAAAGAAAGAAAGAAAGAAAAGAAAAAGGCATGAGAAGAACAATGGCTCGCAGGGCCTGGGAAGGAGAGAGCGTGGGCAGGGGACCTGGGGAACACCATCATCAGGTAGGAAGTACGAGCAGATTAAGTGGTGAGCGCCGTAGAGCAGAACCGCTACCGTGTGGACAACGCAGTGTATATTCAAAGTAGCTGAAGAGAGAATTCTGAATGCTCACCTCGCAAAAGCAGCACTAAGCTTTGAGACGGCTTCTACACTGGACTCATGTAGTGAAAACTCACACCGTGTCCCGTAACTCCATATTGCTGCATGTCAATGAAAACTTAGGATAATAGCAACAAAGCACGTCCGCGATGACAGCCACCACAAAGGAGGAGGCTGCAGAAGGTATCGATGTTACTCTCAAAGATCAACAACAGATAAACAGATTTGCATGGAAGAGAAGTCAAATCACGGAGCTAAAGGAAGAAATAGAAATAAAAAAGAAATGATTCCAAAATCTGGGCGAAGCTTGTGATGACAGCACACTTGCAGATGAGGACTGCTTAATGATACCTGGTCAGCTCGGTGGTGTTCCTACCGGCCATGCTCAAGAAGAGACACAAGACATGTTAGAAGATGCAAAGACAAATTTGCAAGAAGAAGCTGACCCCTTAGAATGCAGCGTGTAGTCAGTTCAGCAAGTGTTAGCAGACTTGAAAGTTCAATTATATGCAAAATTCAGAAGCAACATAAACTTTGAAGTGATGAAAGTTAAACATTGTATAAGACATTAAAAACTGTTGCTTAATAAATTTGTATATAGGCGTCCAGCAGGCGGTATGGTGGTTGAGGCACTGGACTCCCACATGGCCAACCATGGTTGAAGTCCCAGACCTGGTGACTTGCTTTCTCACTTTCCCCCTCTCTCATCAAATTAAATAATAATAGTAAATAAATTAAATACATAATTCTAAAAATAGATAAAAAATAAACTCGAATATTGTTTTTTAACAAAAGAAGGGCATAATGTCAAACGGTACCTTGTGCGGGACCTGGGAGGGTTAATACGCCTTCCTATGAGAATCAAGATTTTTAAATATTTTGTTTTATTTATCATCATCATTATTATTATTTTAATTTGATCAGAGAGAGACAGAGGGAAAGTGAGAAAGCAAGTTGCCAGGTCCAGAACTCGAACCATGGTTGGCCATGTGGGGAGTCCAGTGCCTTAACCACCACGCTACCTGCCAATCCTTAAGAGAATCGAATTTAATCTCTTAATTTAAACGCAAAGAAGGCTGAAGTCATGGGCCTAACAGTTGGTGTAGTGGCTATGTCACTGGACTCCCATGTAGTCGACTGCGATTTGAGTCCTGGACCTGGTGGCTTAGAACTCACGCCAGGTGCATGTGCGTGCATGCCCAAGATCCCGAGAGGAGAATGAAGTAGAAGGGATTGAGGCGTGGCCATCACCCGGGGGGGAGGGCATTTCTTGCTTTCTATGTCTCTGTCTCTCTCTATCCTTCTGGCGAGCACATGTGCCCTATAGCAAAGTGGCATGGTATAGTAGTCAAGGACGTTGGACTCCCACATGGCTGACCATGATTCAAGTCCTGGACCTGGCAGCTTGCTTTCTCACTTTCCCTCTCTTTCTCTCACTCACTTGTTCTGTCCTTCTCTGGTCAAATTAAAATAAATGAATAAATAAATAAAGTGAAATACAATTAAAAAAAAAAAAAAAGGAAGGCTGAAGTCAACCTAAGTTGTTGTAAGGAGTCTTTTTCAATTTTGGATTTCTATGCCTTTATTTGAAATCACAACATATGAAGTAGTATGTTTCCACCACTAAGTGCTAGACAGGGTTTGTTGTTCCATTTTGTTGTTTATGAGAGAGAGAGAGAAAATGCAGGAGGGAGAAAGAGAGACAGGTCTGGAGGGTTTGTTTGTCTGGTTTTCGGATAGGATGTTGTCAAGTTGCTATCTCCCGTCCCGGCCTGCCAGTTAGCTAGGACCACAGCCTACACCACTGGTGAGCAGAACCTTCTAACATGCAGTTCCAGCATGAAACCTGTACCCGCAGGTCAATTACGTGTTCCTCGGAGGTGTCGCAGACACTAGTTCTCCATGAAGGCGAATGAAGAAAGGTGTAACCCCCTTGAGAAGCCATTAGTAGCAAGCGAATTAGTTTGTTCCTCACATATGAAAGAACAGTAATTAAGTTCCAAATAACTGGACTTTCCCTAATTACATGAAAATATTACCATTTATAAAGAAATTAAACATTTTAAACATATAGAAATATTTCATAGAAATAAAAATAACCAAAATAATTTTACTTATGAGTGATTCCCAAATCATTTTTCAAGTAAAAAATGACTGAT
The DNA here is from genome assembly GCF_000334495.1 of Tupaia belangeri chinensis. NCBI lineage: Eukaryota > Metazoa > Chordata > Mammalia > Scandentia > Tupaiidae > Tupaia > Tupaia belangeri. The sequence goes on from NW_006199613.1 coordinate 1,900,260, forward strand.
CAAAGTGGCTTCTGTGTTTAAAAAGTTCCTAAATTACTAGTTTTACTCATCCTTCAAAGCTCTGTGCAAGTTCTACTCTGCCACTGAATTTTGTCTAAGAACTTCAGGGCCAGCAGATGGCATAATCATTACGTGGCTGGACTCCCATGTGGCTGACTGCGGTTCGAGTACCAGACCCAGTGGCTTAAAACACACGTTGGGTGCGTGTGTGTGTAATGTCTAGAATCCCGGGAAGAGAATAGAGAAGGGATTGTGGCATGGCCATCCCCCTCCGGGGGGAGGGGGGGGCGGTGATTTCTTGCTTTCTGTCTCTCTCTTAGGTGAGCACATGTGCCCTATAACAAAACCTTTCAAAAAGAAAAAAAAAGAAAAAAAGAATGTCTAAGGATTTTAATTGTTAAGATTTCTCTCTACCCTGAATTCATTCTGAACATAGAGATGCTCTCTCTCAGCTCAGCACTTAATTATCCTCGTGCCTATTGGCTTATTTAAGAGTTCAGATACTTTAGGAGACCAGCAGATGGCATAATGGTTACATAGCTGGACTCCCATGTAGTTGTTTGTGATTCAAGTCCCAGATCTGGCAGTTTAAAACTCACAATGGGCTTGTGTGCATGTGTGCATGTATGCCCAAAATCCTGAGAGGAAAGTGGAGAAGGAATTGCGGGGTGGTCATCCCCCTAGGGAATGATTTCTTGCTTTCTTTGTCTCTGGTGAGTGCATGTGCCTGATAGCAAAAACAAATAAACCAACCAACAAACAAACAAAACTCTCTAAAAACAAAACAAAAGAGTTCAGGAAAATAAAAGAGTTCAGGTGTTTTGGAATCTGGGACTGTTTTTCCTTGCACCTCTGCTGAAGATCAATACAACCGTAGGCACATTTAATAGCGTTTACTTTGTATCAGGGACACTGTGCTAAGTATTACATAATACAACCTTCACAATCACTTTATAAGATATTTAACTATCCCTTTTTAGATAGTAAGAAAATGGAGGCACAGGCAGATGAATTCATTACATCGCAAGTAGTGAAGTCAGAGCTGAAATAAGGCGATCCGAAACGAGAGCCTGTCCCCTTAACCACAATGCTATAGGTACGAAAATTCTGGGGGCTGCAGGTAGTGTGGTGGGTAAGGTGCTGGGCTCCCACATGGCCAACTGCAGTTGGAGTTCTGAACCAGCAACTTGAAAATCATGCTGGGTGCATGCGCATGCATGCCCAAAATCCCAAGAGACGAAGAGGAGAATGGAGAAGGGATTGTGGCATGGCCATGTCCCCGGCGGATGATTTCTCACTTTCTTTCTCTCGTTCTTTTTTTCCATTGAGTACACACACCCTGTAGTAAAAAGTAAAAATAAGTGGCCCTCGTGAGATGACCCACACTGGAGGCTCCGGGTTTAAGTCAGGAAACCTCCCTTAGCACACTGGGCCTGCAGGTGCCCATGATCTGGGGCTGGCTGGACTGGGACTGGATCGTAATTCAAGACCACGATGGGGTACTCTCTCTATTTCTCCCCATCTCCTTCCCTCCCTGTCTCTCTCCCTCTCTCATGGGAAAAAATAAATATATAAACTTTCTAAGAAAGAAGTGAAGTCCTGGACTGTATAGAATTTTTTTTTTTTTTTTTGTAAACAAGCACTAGTGAAGGAGAAATAACTTATTTTCAAACATTATAAAATTAAGTGCCTAAGCTGATTCTTGGTTTCTGGAGTTAGTGAAAACTTAAAGAATGTGAAATTGCAGTTCCATGTACGTAGTAATACTGGCTATTGGTGGAAAAGGTGAAAAAGCATGACCCAGTATCTCTTATTTCCAGAAGTTTGCTTCTGCGACACATTTTGGCCATGTCCTATTTTTATACAGCCCTCAGGGAATCAGGACTGGGAAGGACGTCTCCAAGGACACATATCAGAGTCAGTTTTTTAAAAATCAAGTCCTTCTTGAGTCTTTTGCGAGCCAAGCACTGTTGTAGGCACTTTGGGCGTTGCAAAAGCAGCTTAGACCCTGATTCTGTGTTTGAAAATCAAGCAGGAACTTCACCCGTTCCAGAATCCAAGTCCCCCTTCCTTGGTACCTCCCGTTTTGGAGGTCTCCCTAACCGTCTGAATGTGCTGCCCAGTTTATGCACATTGCCTGCCTCAGCCCCGTGTGGCTGTCACTATGGCACAGGCCAATGAAGAAAACGAGCTGGAAATTAGGTTCCGAGACGTCTTAGAAAGAGATGATTCTAACCCTGGGGGAGGGGGGGTGTTCACAGTTTAAGTATCTGTAGTGTGGGACTTGAAACACTCCCACAACTAATTCCACTGTACACGCTACCCTACTCAAGAACCCAAATGGCCCTGTCTACACATGTTGTGTCTTTGAGTCCTCAAACTTCTTTTTCAAGAATTACTTATTTAATTTGTGTTTATTGTTACTATTTTTAATTCTGCTATAGGGTACTTGGGCTCACCAGAGAGAGAGCGAGAGTAAGGGAGAAAGCAAGCCTCCAGGTCTAAGTCTCGAACCACAGCTGGCCTTGCGGAAGTCCAGTACCCTAATCAACATGCTCCCTGCTGACCCCAGTCTTCAACCTTCTTTTACAAGAAGCCAGCAAATACTGTACCCGTCAAGATTATCCTTCATATGGGAAGAAAAGACAAGAACATTCTCAGATAAACAAAACCTGAAAGAACATTCCAACGCCAGAACAGATCTCCAAGAAGTTCTGAAGGGAGTGCTATCCCAGGAAAATTAAATACAGACACACAGAAATAAGAGTTTAAAAACTAAGAAAGTGGCCAACTTAATCGTAGAGACACGTCTGGAGTTGAATTATTTTTTATATTTTATTTTTTTCAAAATTTATTTATTTACTCATTTGTTCAATTTTTAAAAATTTGACCAGAGAGAGACATACAGAGAGATAGAGGGAAGTGAGAAAGCAAGCCACCAGGTCCAGGACTTGAACCGTGGTCGGCTATGTGGGAGTGTCCAGTGTCCCAACCACCATACCACCTGCTCGTCCCTGGAGTTGAACTAGTATATCCCAGAATTTAACTGGGGAGACCGAACCACAACAGAAGATAGATTAATTACATGAGACTGAACTGGCAAAATAGCATTTTATGACTTTTGATTAAAACATTGCTGATTTTCTTCTAGGCTTTGTTTGCCAGTTTTAAGAATTTTTGTCCTGTTTTGAGCTGCTGATTGGTTCATGTACCTACTATCTGAACAAAATCCCAACCTGTTCCTGGCTTTAAGTTTTAAGTAAAGTTTCTTAGTATTCCTTTGACTTTATAAAAGCTAAAACTGATTTTCTTGAAATTAAAAATATATTAAAAAATACCTTTCAATGATCGTAGTAAGCTTTATAGCATCAGCTAACTGTTACCTTATAGTACATTCATTCTACTCAGAGTTTCACGCCTAAAGCCAGTCATGTATTCACCGATATGTCCATACCAGCTAAACTTGCTATTGAAAGTAGATTACTTAAGAAACTTTGTAAATCAATAAAATGGGGGAGGGGAAAGAATGGAAAACAACTATAGACACCTAAGATAGTGTGGGAGGAGTGTGGGAAATGGCAGAGGGTGAGAAATAGGGGTAAAATATATATATATACATGTATGTATATGAAATTAGAAATGGAAAATTAACGACGATAACATGTATGATTAAGCCACTATGCAGTATATTCTGGATGGGAAATCACATTTTGTATGCTGTGACAATGCTCAGGGAATGAATGTAAATTAATTAACTGATTTAAAATGTTTCGGAAGAAAATTACAGTGCACTCATAACTAGATTTGTGTATAGTTTTAGATTAAGGTATTTTGTGAATCAATAAAATGTGGGGAAAAAATGTAAAAAAAATTAAATAAAAAAAAAGACAGCAAAAGGTAATTGCATAACTTCATGTTGGAGAGAAAACATTGTATGCTTTCATTTTTTTCTTCCTCTTTTCTTTTTTTCCTTTCTTCATGTTTAAAATGAAACCTGAAGGCAACATAAATTCTAATCTAGAATTGATGCGAAGTCCGAGGGAAACTCAGCCTTCTAGCACTGGCCAGGCTCACAGGCTCATCAGGAGCTGGAGAAATACCTCAGGTCTGTAATAGAAACCCTTCCCAACATGAGCTTGTTCTTTTCTGTCGCTTTGTTAAATATTTACCCATTGCTTCACACCTCTGGCTACGTTAACCCAATACAAGAGCCTGTTCTATTGAACCAAGACCTTAGAATTTCCCGCCTAGGAAGGAAAGCTTAGAGAAGGCAAACAAATCAAAGAAAAACACATTGGTTAAAAAAAAAAAAAAAAATATATTGGCACCAAGTTTAGCTGTGAGAAGACGCCCGGCCTCAATGCAGGCCCTCAAGACTAAGCAATATGGCAACAGGTAGGTCTGCCTGGGAGCTACCGTCTGCAGTGACCCTTCAGAATGTTTAAACCCACCGGCCGGTCGCCCTAGAGTCAGGAGTATTGTCATGACGGCAGAGTTTGAAGTTTAGTCATCTGAGTTTGAACCTTTCTCTTCAGAGGTACAACTTATTTGTTTTCTTGTTTTTCCTCTCAAAAGTTTTAAACAATAAAGCCAGACCTACACTGTAATCCTAGCTACTTAGAAAGGTGAGGCAAGTGGTTCTGAGTTCAAGGTCAGCCTGGGCAACATAGAAAGATGATGTCCATGAAAACAAACAAATATTTCTAAGAATGCCGGAATTTATAGAGTAACATTGTTAAAAGCTTATTTATTGGGTCTAGCAGATAGTATAGGGTTAGAGTGCTGGTCTCCCACATGGCCGACTGTGGTGCAAGTCCTAGACCCGGTGGCTTGAAACTCATGCCAGGTGCATGTGTGTGCGTGCCTAAGATCTAGGAGAATGAAGGAGAAGAGATGGCGGCGTGGTCATCCCCCCTGAGGGGCGAGTTCTCACTTTCTGACTTTCTGTCTCTCTCGCATGCTAACATACCCTACAGCAAAACTCTCTCTCAAAAGGAAAAGGTTATTTCTTTCTTCCATGAGAGAGAGAGGTAGGGATAGAGAGGGCGAGGCAGCAACCCCGGCAGGGCTCTGATGCACACATGTGCATCCACACTTGGGAAGTCTTAGACACGAACCTAGAGCCTTTCCCTGGGGTCAACCCAGCAAGCGTGGGTTTTATCCCTGTACCACCAGAAGACTCCTCAGAGGAACGTCACAAGGTCTCTTCTTATTCCTCCTGCTCCAGTTTCTGACTCCCTCCTCAGAATCACCCACAGCTAATGAATTAATGTAGGGGCTGGTAGGTGGTGTGGTGGTTAAGGACACAGACCGGACTCCCACATGGTTGACTGAGCTTCAAGTCCTGGACTTGGTGGCTTGCTTTCTTACTTTCCCTCTCTATCTCTCACTCTGTCCATCTCTGGTCAAATTAAAAATAAATAAATATAGTTAAATAAAATAATTCTTTAAAAAGATAAATAAATTAATATGTATTTTTCACAGTTTTTTTTCTCTATTTTTTAAGAAGTTTTTTTTTTAAAGAATTCTTTATGGGAACAGTAGATGGAATAATGATTAATTACATCACTGGACTCCCATGTAGTCGACCACAGTTCAAGTCCCAGACTCTGTGACTTAAAACTCACACTGGGCCCATGTGTGTGCGTGCCCACGACCCTGAGAGGAGAATGGAGAAGGACTGTCGCATTGCCATCCCCCGCTGGGGGTGATTTTATACTTTCGGTCTCTCTTGTGAGTGCAAGCATCCTATAGCGAAAATCTTTCTCAAAAAAAAAAAAAAAAAAATTATTAATTTAATTTTATTTATCATTGCGATTATTTTATTTTTAAAGATTTATTTATTATTATTATTATTATTCAATTTTGATCAGAGAGTGACAGAGAGAAAGGGAACATGAGAAAGCAAGCCGCCAGGTTCAGGACTCAAACTGTGGTTGGCCATATGGCAGTCCAGTGCCTTAGCCACCATGAAACCTGCCAGGCCTATTGTGATTATTTTTAAATTTTCTATAGGGCATGTGTGCTCACTAGAGAGAAACAGATATATATATAGAGAGACAGAAAGTGAGAAAGCAAACCACCAGGTCCGGGACTCAAACTGCTGTCAGCCATGTGGGAGTCCAGCATTTAACCACCATGCCACCCACTGGTCCTTTTTGAGAGATTTTTGCTATGGGGCATGTGTACTCACCAGAGAAAGAAAGAGACAGAAAGCAAGAGATCACCACCCAGAGTGGATAGCCTTGCCGCTATCCCTTCTCTGTTCCCCTCTCAGGATTTTAGGTATGCACACACACACATGCCCAGGGTGAGTTTCAAGCTGCCAAGTCTGGGCCTCGAACCCCAGTCAGCCACATGGGAGTCCAGTGCCTTAACCACTATGCCACCTGCTAACCCCTTCTTTCTCTATTTTAAACACATGCACACATACTTTTTTTCCCTTTATCTGCATAAGTCATTTAAATTTTTAGCAATTTGAAACTTACAGGAAACTTGCAGGTGTGGTACAGAAAATGACCCCTGCAATATTAAAGATGGAGATGCTGACACCCTGTCACCCATCCCCCGAAACCGAAGCATGTCTTTCTTACGAACAAGGCCATTTTCCATAGACACAATCACCACCGTGAGGACATGAGCACTGACACATCACCACTAGCTAAACCCGAAGGCCCTGTTTCATCAGGTGCCCTATTAATGGCCTTTATTGACAAAGGGTTCGTGGCAGTACAGTCTCCCGTAGCTGTCTCCTCTCCAGCGTCCTTCAGCTGGACAGTGCCTCCGTCTTCCTTGTGTTTAGGTGGCACATATTAAAACATACCCCTCCATATTTATGCCCTCCCACACTCACATCTCGGCCAGGCACTGCCTAACAGGGACATGTCCTGAGGACCCAAGCCTCCCAGAGTGCATGCCTAACCGCATGGTGTCGCCTGCCACACCCGAGGCTACTCCGCGTACCCAGCAGAGGCCACGGCAAACAACACGTGAGCTCACATCCAGCACGGCAGAGAATGACGCATCGAGACACGCAAGCCCTATTTATGGGCTGCCGCCTGCATAACGTGCTAGCTTACAGTAGCCACTTGTATAAATAGAAGCACATTCTCAAATAACAGTGTAGTACGTCCATAAACCAGTAACACGGTTGTTTACACCATCGCCAAGTCCGAGTGCTGTTCAGAATTGTACGTACTAGCCTTTTACGTGACTGACAGCACGGTAGGTCGGTTTACACCCGCGTCCCCATGAACACACGAGTGGGCGCCCATGAGGTTACCAGGTGATGGGACCTTTTTGGCTCCAGTATAATCGTATGGGGCCACTGTCCCAGATGAGGTCTGCTGTTGACTGAAATGCTATGTGGCCCGTGACTGTGTGTGAGTTATCTATCTAAATTTATCGACATCCGTGACTTTCCGTATTTTAATTTTCTTCATGACATTAAGAAACCTGGTTCACATTATCTTTTGTTTTAAAGTTTATTTATTATTTATTTCTTCTCTGTATACTTAGGGTCTTGAATCCAGAATGTCTCATGTCTGTCAGCCTGCAGAGGGTTGTATTTTGCCACTGTGCCACATCTGGCTGTGACAGTACCCTTACTGCATTCTGTGTCTGGTAAATCTGTCTTTGTCACTGGTCACCCCTCCTCCACGTGGACACCCTCCGTGCCCCTCTCCTCCTTGGAAGCCGTGGCCACGCATGGACGGAGCCCTCGTTCTGTTCAGCCTCGAACACTCCTGGAAGATGTCCTGTTCCTCCTCTTTACTCTTCTCTATTTGTTGCATTGATTCTTTTCTCTTTTTCTCTTTCTTTTTCTGCCTTCTTCTTTTTTTTTTGGGGGGGGAGGGGGCACATGCACTTACCAGAAAGAAATGGAGAGAGAATGAGAAAGCACCCCTGTGGGGCGGCCACACACAATCTCTTCTCTTCCATCTCTCCCTCCTCTTGGGATTCTGGGCACGCACTCACATGCCAGCGCGTTTCTCAAGTGGCTGGGACTTGAGCTGTGTAGTCGGCCATGGGTCCAGCATGGCTAGCCAGCTCCGAGGTCTCTAAAGGTGGCCTTGGACTTCGGTTTTCTGCAGCTCGAATGTCACATGCCTCCGTGGGATGTGTGTTCCTCCTCTTGGCTCCAACGTCCCCCTTCAGGTCTCGCCTCCACGTGGACACTAGGCTCTGATCCCCAGTGCTAGCTGCCTCCAACATGGAGGCCCTCCTCGCCCCTCGGGCCCTGCCCTCCGCGCTGGGCTGTTTCCTTGCACAGACAAGCTCGTCAGCCTGCCTAGGCTCCCTCATCTCCTCCCGGCTGCTGGGTTTCCCTCGCTGTGGTCTCTGAGGCCCTGTGTCAGGGGATTTGGACAGCCAGCACTGGCCGTCCCCCAAGGGCCACACGTGGGCCACCACACTCCCAGCCAGGCCGAGCTGCACGCAGACGCCTCTGCACCCACTGCAGGAGCATGAGGGGAGACACGCCTTTCCCCCTTTCCCTCCCCCCCCCTCCTGCCCAGTGACGCGATTCCAACCTGTCCTCTCACCAGTGATGGTCACTGGGCCACTTGATTCATGAAGCATCAGCTATAAACATGCTCTTTTCTCAAAATATTGACCATTTGTGGAGACTGTGCAAGGGACCCCTTTCTCTTGACTTTCAGTTTAGTAGATGATTCATTCATTTTTTTAAGAAATCATTTTACTTAACTTTATTTCTTCATTTAAATCTGACCAGAGAGGG
>NW_006199613.1:1909041-1912901 GCF_000334495.1 Tupaia belangeri chinensis
CAGGTCCGGGACTAGAACCACGGTCAGCCACATGGGAGTCCAGTGTCCTTAACCACTATGCCAGCTGCTGGTCCCTGATGAGTCACTCTATATCAGGATAGGCTTCCACGTTACCACGTGGTTGTGCTTGCTGCTTCCCTTCGTTTCAACGTTGCCACGAGCACCTGCACCTTCCTTTTTTTTTTTTTTTTGAAGAGATTTTTGCTATAGGGATCTTGGGCACACATGCACACGTGCCTGGCTTGAGTTTTAAGCCACCGGGTCCGGGATGCGAGCTGCTGTCGACTACATGGGAGTCCAGTGATATAGCCATTATGTGATGCTGGTCCCAGCACCTGCACCTTCTGACGACTGAGGCACACACAGTCCTCACGCACTTCCTGCACCAGAGTGAGGAACAGCGATTCTCTAAGGAAACTCGATTCCTTTTAGGAGAGAATGGCACTTAAGAATCAAGATCTGGGCCAACCCCATGGATAGAGCCTGGTGGGGAAAGATCTAGATCCCACCTGGCCAGTGCGTAGTTAGAACCCTAAATCCCGGCCCTGGAAGCTTGAGGAAACACCTGTGCACACCTGCCCCAAACCCCAGCAGGATGGAGAAGTGGAGGAGAGGGCTGCCAGTGACCTCTCACCACTGGGGGAGCTTTCTCCCACCCTCCATCTCACTGTCTCCCTCTCCATTAAGTGCACTTGCTTTCTCACTTTCCCTCTTTCTCTCTCTCTCTCTGGTCAAATTAAAAAACAAAAAAAGAATGAATGAATACAATTAATGATAATAATAAAGAAATGCATGCTGGATACATGTGCATCCCAAAGTTCCCAGAGAAGGGAGAGATGGAGAAAGGACGGTGGTAGAAGTATTTCCTATAGGGGTGTTTTCTCTCTCTCTCTCTCTCTCCTGTGAGCATATACACCCCAGGTTAATTTTAATTTTTTTTTTTTTTGAGAGATTTTTGCTACAGATGGTGTGTGCTCACCAGAGAGACAGAAAGTGAGAAATCACCCCTCAGAGAGAATGGCCATGTCGCAATCCCTTTTCCTCCATTCTCCTCTTGGGATTTTGTGCATGCACAGATATGCACCCAGCATGAATTTTAAGCCACTGGGTCCAGGACTCGATCCACAGTCAACTACGTGTAAGTCCAGCAACAAAACCATTACACCATTTGCTGGTCCTGCTTAGGCTATTTTTTAAAGAGAGAAAGAAAAAAGTTATTTAAAAAAATTAATATTTAGTACAAGTAACAAAAAGATTATATTGGAGTATTCACCATACCTGGTAGCAAACAAGTTCTAATTTAGGCTAAATCTAAGTGTAGCTTAGAGCCCAAGAAGACTAGAAAAATGAGCTGAGACTGTGTAGCCTCACTAAAACCACCTATAGGTAGAGTTTCATTAAAATGGAATTATTGGGACCAGTGGTTGGTGTAATGGCTGTGTCGCTGGACTCCCATGTAGTCGACCCAGTTTGAATCCTGGACTCGGTGGCTTAAACTCACACTGGGCATGTGTGCACGCATGCCCAAGAACCTGAGAGGAGAATGAAAGAGAGGGGATTGGGCTATCTCCCCTGGGGGGGGGAATTTCTCACTTTCTGTCTCTCTGTCTCTTACTGTCTTTTTGACAAGCACACGCACCCTACTGCAAAAAACCTCTCCAAAACAACAACAAAATGGCATTAGGGGGGCCGGCAGATGGCCAGGTTGTTTAAGGCACTGGATTTCCACATGGCCGATCGTGGTTTGAGTCTTGGACCTAGTGGCTTGCTTCCTCACTTTTTCTCTCTCACTCTGTTCCTCTCTGGTCAGATTAAAATAAATAAACAAAATAAAGTAATTCTTAATTTATTAATTCTTAAAAACAAAACAAAACAAAACAAAAAACATGGTACTGAGGGTCAGCAGGTGGTGTGGAGTTTAGGAAGATGGATCCCATGTGGCTGACTTCGCAGTTTAAGTCTGGACCCAGTGGCTTGAAAAACACACCAGGCGTGTGTGTGTGCATGCCTCAAGTCCCAAAAGGAGAAAAGGAGAAGGGACTGTGCCATCCCCGCCCACAGTGATTTCTCCTTCCTTCTCTCTGTCCTTGGCTAGCCCACAGGACCCAGAGCAAACTAGAAACACAAGTGCAATTAGGAAATCTGTTTTGCAAATGACTCTAGTTTGCTGTGTTTGACCTCACTGTTTACTTTTTCCTTATGAAAGATCTAAGCTTTGGCGTTGCCAGTCAGTCCAAACCTTCCCAGTCTGGCGTCTGCACAGAGTTCATTCCCTCTAACCCAGTGATACCACACTTGGCAATGTACCCCGGAGGGCAACAGCGTAAATGCATGGGATCTCAGCCACAGCCAAGACAGCCGTGGGTTAAAACCATCTACGGAGCAGCGATAGCAAGAGACAAGTATGTGGGAGTTATTTTGCTATCACTGAAATCGTAATTATGAAAACTAGGTAGTAACTTGGAAAATAGCTTATGGGGTACTGTTACTGGAAACCAGGATACATATGTGTGCATGTACCCTGACTCAACTAGTTTAAGTTACATTTTCAAAATGAGGAGACAAAATGGAAACACATGGAAAAATAAAAACGGTACTGTTAGATAGAGGGATTATGAGGGCTTTCTTTTTTCTTTCTTCCCCTCTTTTTCTTTCTCTTTCCTTTCCTTTTCTTCCTTGCTTTTTTCCCCAGGAGACAGTTCTGTTTATTGTCAAGTACAAAGAATCAAAGTCTAGAGATGCTCTATACATTTGGTGGTGACAAGCTGCATAGTAAGGAAGGGCGGAGAGGAGGCGACTAACGCCCAGCCCTGTCCCCAGAGAGCCCTGTCCCCAGGGAGCCCTGTTCTCGGGGAACCTGACTCTCTCCCAACACTTGAATTGAGGAGAGACAGCCATCCTTTTCAGGCAGCTGCGGGTCGATGCAAACAGGCCTGTTTATCCACTCCTCCAGGGTAGACAGAGCAAGAAGCTATTTTAAGCTGGTGTTGGGCCAATCCCCAGCACAGAATGGACTCGGAAGGTGGTCTCCAGCTGCCACTGGTGGCTGGTCCCCAGCTCTCTAGGTCTTGGGCTTCTCTTACTTCTCAGTGACAAACTTGGCAGCTGAATACAGTTGGCCAATGTGAACATGGAAGACGGTCTTGGATTCCGTCCAAGCTATTGTTGAGTTATTTCAAGGTCTCTTTTGGCTTTCCTCAGTAGGGCTTGAATTTCTACAGGATCTTTTAGGTTTCCATTTCCTCCGAAGCCACGTGGACCCTCCTGGCAGCACACGTTCTGTGACTGCAGGCGCTCAAACGCTCTTCTCTTGGCACTGCCCAGTATGGTTCTAATCCTGGGTGTGCCCTGGTGGAGGAGTCCCACCCGGCGAGGCCCCAGGATCTGTCTGAGCCCCCCGAACTTTGAGCTCCGCTTCCGGTCGGTTCAGTACGTTGGCAAGGCCACTATTGTGCGCCCCCCCCTTTCCCCAGGAACAAAGCTTGGGTCAATTAGCATGTCAGCAAGGCTGCTTGCTATTTGCTCCAGAAAACTGGTAGCCTTGCTGGGAAGCAACCCCCCCACCCCCGACTCCCCAATACATCCTGAGTATATGATAAAATTTTCCAGGAAGTCCCCCGACTGCTTCCCTTTGCTCTGATCACCTACTGTTAATTACAATGCTTTATGTTTTATCTCCATGGTCACAATAGAGGGTGGGCTGAAGTTCTATCTAGGCAGAAATAATCTTGACCTTTGGAAGGCCCTTCAAAATACATTTAAGGTAAACTTAATCTTTTCTTTACATAAAATAGGATTAGGCCAAAACTGGCCCAGGACACCCCCGCCCTCACCAAGTGAAATAGATAAATATATTAGGA
>NW_006199613.1:1913073-1913492 GCF_000334495.1 Tupaia belangeri chinensis
CATCAGCTGATAATCATCTCTGCTTACTGGAACCGCTTTCCCGAAACTGCATTCCATGGAGACCCACCTACAATTGCAGAACTGCACTAGACCCACCCTTAATCCAACCCTGAATAGAATCTATGTTCCCTATTGTTAAAATTTTATGAGCTGATAATTGAAACACGTAGCCCCTCCCCCTTTTACTTGCATGTATCACATTTTCAATAAAAAGGCACAATGATTCCTAGCAGTTGTCACTCTTCAGAGAGCGATCTCTGAGGGGTGTCTGGCTAAGGACGTGCATGAAAAAGGCACTGAGGACTTAGTCTTCTTCTTCACCTGTGCCGCCTCCATCGAGTCAATCCACCCCCCCTGGGGCTGGACCCCGGCAGATTGGTGCCCCAACGTGGATTGTTCAAACAGGGAGGTGAGTAGGC
>NW_006199614.1:0-420 GCF_000334495.1 Tupaia belangeri chinensis
TTATGGGGTAGTCCAGCAACGTAACCGTTACACCATCTGCTGGTCCTCAGATTGTGTTTTTTGTTGTTGTTGTTTTGTTTTGTTTTGTTTTTATACCTCACCAGGGCATAATGGTTACATCACTGGACTTCCATGTAGTGGACCACAATTTGAATCCTGGACTCAGCCTTTAAACCTCATGATGTGCACGTGCATGTGCATGCTGAAAATGCCAAGAGGAGAATGGAAAAGAATGTATTCTGGCGTGGTCATCCCCTCTGGGTGGCGATTTCTCACTTTCTGTCTCTCCATTGCTCTCTGTCTCACTGGTGAAAGCACATACTCAATAGCTATAGAAATAAAATAAATAACTCAACAGGTGTTATGGTAGTTATGGTGGCTGACTTTTTACATGACCTATTGTGATTCAAGTTCTGGACC
>NW_006199615.1:0-696 GCF_000334495.1 Tupaia belangeri chinensis
ATTAGTGCACATAAGAGGAACATAGAAAGAATGCAAAAGGTTCACCTAACATCATCCCTCACAGAATTGGAAATGCAACAGCAAAAAGATCTGAAAAACTCCAGGAGAAAGGAAATAATAAAGATCCGAGCAGAAATAAATGAAAAAGAAAATAAACAAACTATACAGAAAATAAATGAAAGTAAAAGCTGGTTCTTCATAAAGATAAACAAAATCGATACACCACTAGTGAGACTTATTAAGAAGAAGAGAGAAAGAAACCAGGTGAATCAAATCTGCAATGAAGCAGGAAATATAACAACAGACAAAGCAGAAATACAGAACTTAATTAGAAGATATTATGAACACCTATATGCCAAGAAACAAGACAATCTGGACGAGATGGACAAATTCCTGGACATGTATAATCTACCAATATTGAGCCAGGAGGATATAGAAAGTCTGGCACAGAACAAGCCAGGAGATTGAAGCAGTAATAAATAACCTCCCAACAAAGAAAATCCCTGGCCCTGATGGATTCACCTCTGAATTCTACAAAACTTTCAAAGAAGAGTTAACCCCCATTCTGCTCAAATTACTTCTAAAGATCCAAAAGGGTGAATCTCTTCCTAATTCACTCTATGAAGCCTCTATCACCCTTAGCCTTAAAACAGATAAGGAAAGGGCAAAGAAGAAAAACTATAGACCAATATCCCT
>NW_006199616.1:0-885 GCF_000334495.1 Tupaia belangeri chinensis
CAAAGGCGGGGCTCGTGTCACTCAGCGCACACGAGGCAGAAGCACATGCTGTTACGGGGTGTGCTGCTCCAGAGGGTATTCTTTGCAACTAGCCCACTTAAGGAATATTCCCTCTGGTCCAGGGAAGAGCTTCATAAGCCATTTTCAAGTGGCCAGGCAGGAACAAGCCTAAGTATTCTGTCTCAGCCACCCAACAGCCACTTGACAGGTGAAGAGTAGCTCTGAACTAAAAATACTCCATAAAACGAAGAGGGTGGACCACAGGCTCTGTAAGATTGTGGGTTCCGATTCATTTACACTAAGAAAATGTATTTATTTAAGAGGTTTTTGCCTTAGGGCTTGGCACTCAACAAAGACAGAGAGACAGACAGACAGAGAGACAATGAGAGGGAAAGTGAGATATTACCCCCTGGGGATGGCCATGCCACAATCCCTTCTCCTCTATTCTCCTCTGGGGATCTTGGGCATGTGCCCAGCGTAATTTTCAAGGCACCGGCTCCAGGACTCAAACCATGGTTGACCATGGAAGAGTCCAGCGACGTAACCCGTATGTCATCTGTTGGCCCTCCCTAAGAAAATTGATTAGGGGAGCCAGCAGGTGGCATGGTGGTTAGGGTGCTGAACTCTCACATGTCCGACCACAGTTCGTGTCCAGGACCTGGCGGCTTGCTGTCTCACACTCCCCTGCTTTTCCTGTCTCTCTGGTGAGTGCACGTGCCCTAGAGCAAATTAAAAAAAAATAATAATAAGTAAAATTAGGTAAATAATTCTTTACAAGGAAAAGGGTGCAGAAATTGAGGAATAGATCACCAGTACCAGAAGTGAGAAGACTAAAAGCTCTGGAGGGAAGAGGTCTTCTTGAAGACACAAGCCTCATGGATTCTA
>NW_006199617.1:0-1142 GCF_000334495.1 Tupaia belangeri chinensis
TTAATCCTGATAGAATTTAAAAAATAAAAACTCTTGTGCAACTTTATGAAAACAAGAATGTGTTTTTATATTTTTAAATTAGGTGTCAGAGACTTTCTCTAAGCAGAGACTTTCTGCTCTTCAATCATAGAGTTGCAAAAACTGTACATTACACATAGTACAGAAACGAGCTGAAAGAACAAGCCACACATCCTGGAGAGTTATCTATATGCAGCTAAATTTACAAATATAAAAGAAAACACAGCCTACTCCAGTAAAGTGTACAGTTACTTTGTAGATACAATATACCACTATCAAGTGGGTGTGGTCACCAATCCTGGTTGTCCCCAGCAGAGAGAATAAGAGCAAGACCCAATTGTTCAATGCAGCTTTCCTCCATCGGACAAAGCTGTTAGGTTCTTCTTGTATGTTGATATATTATTAGTGTCCAGATCCTGTATGTTGGTATATTATTAGTTTCCTTGTATGTTGGTATATTATTAGTGTCCTGTATGTTGGTATATTATTAGTGCCCAGATCCTGTTTATTCTTCTCACACAGATCCTTCAGTAATCATCAAAGCTCCTTCTGTGAAGCATCTAATTCATTGTCATCTGTGCATCCATTTCCATCCTGACCATATACTCAAACGCCTTACTGAACTCTTTCCACACATCTTGATCCTGAAGTTTAAGAAGAAAACTCTCCTGCACGGGCAGTCACCTGGCCATCTCAGTTCATTCCAGCTTCTCATCATTATTCGAATCAATCAATTTCAGCATTAGGTCTGTATACTCTGCTAATTGTGTGTCACCGACAGTCTTGTTTGCTTTTTCTAGCAGGTCTTTTAAAACATTCTTATCCCTGGGACCAGCAGTTGTAATGGCTATGTCGCTGAACTCCCATGTAGTTGATTGCAGTTCGAGTCCTGGACCCAGTGGCTTAAACTCACACCGGGCACATGTGCGTGCATGCCCAAGATCCCAAGAGGAGAATGGAGGAGAAGGGATTGCAGTGTGGCCATCCCCCTTGGGGGGTGATTTTTCACTCTCTGTCTCAGGTCTGTGTGCTCCGCTAATTGTGTGTCACCGACAGTCTTGTTTGCCTTTTCTAGCAGGTCTTTTATAAAAGAGTTAAGTCCCTCAGTATCTGTGAAGCCACTG
>NW_006199618.1:0-1845 GCF_000334495.1 Tupaia belangeri chinensis
CCATATTGGCCTCTTCTAATGTGACTAATTTGTGCATCTGTAAGCAATGCGTAGATATTTAATGTTTTTTAAACACACTGTGTGTTTCTCTGAGTAAGATTATTGGCAGAAAATGGCATTAAGTGATCATTTCTATTGACAAAACTTTTGGTACCTCTCAACAAATACTTATCAAAGCACCAGCGCATTTTAATCAGTCCCCAAACAAAACCCCACACCCACTAATAGCCTCTCCTTATTTTTCTCCTGCCCCAGCTTCTGGAAAAAAATTATCCACTTTCTATCTCTGTAGATTTACCTATTCTGAACACTTAGTATAAATGGAATGATATCACATGTAGTCATTTGTGACTGAATTTTACCTTGCAAAATATTTTCAAGGATTATGTAGGTCATAGTATGTACAAGTTCTTAATTTCTTTTTCTTAAAAAAATATGCCAGAGAGTGTGCACTTGACAGGGAGTACAAGAAAGACATAGGGAGACAGAATACCTCACTGTGACATGGCCATCATGTAATGCTTTCTCTTCTATTTCTTCATCCCATCAGGATTTTGAACACATGCACATATTCCTAGCGTATTTCTCAAACCACTGGATCTGAGAATTGTACTACACAATCAGCCATATGACATCCAGGTTTCTTAACCACCAGATTAAGTTTCTGTTCCAAGCACTTCATCTCTCATTATTGCCAGATAGTATTTCAGATGTGGATATAACCACATTTGATTATACATTTTAATTTTAAAATAAAATTTAAAAGTTTATACTTTCAGTGTGCATTTTATCACTCTTTTGTAGGCTAATATGGTAATACTGCTATAAATATTTATGGCAAAGTTCTCATGTGGACATATTTTTTTATTTCTCTGTGGTAGATACCAAGGAGTTCAATTGTTGGGTTATTTGGTAACTCTAGGTCTAATGTTGAGAGCCTGAATGAGAGCTCCAACCAGTCTACACTTCACCAAAACTTGCTGGTTTTGATTATTATTATCATAACCATCACAGTAAATTTGGTTTGCATTATTCCTTTTTTAATCATTTTAAGTTTTATTCAAGGGCTTTTTCTTTTTTAAGGTTTTTTCGATAAGGTACATGTGCTCACTTGAAAAAGACAATGACGGGAAAAGTGAGAAGTTGTGCCCCCCCAAGGGGAGGATAGCCATGCCACAATCTCTTCTCTTCCATTCTCCTCCGGGAGTTTTTGGCATGCATGCACATGTGCCCAGCATAATTTTCAAGCTACTGTGTCTGAAACTCAGACCATGGTTGGCCATATGGGAGTACAATGCTGTAACCAACATGCTACCTGTTGGTTTCGGCTGATATTTTCCTTTCTTCTACTTTTTTTTTAAGTTGACGCTTATAAGGAATTTAAGAATTCAAGTTAAAGTATTCCGTATTCCACTTTATGTAATTACAATCTTTCTCTATTTTTGATTATTGCTTTTTAGCGTGATAAAAACATTTAGCATGATGCCTACTCTCTCAACATATTTTATATATCTAATACATTATTTAACTGAGTATGATGTTGTACACCAGACCTTTAAGTTATTTTGCTTGATTGAAAAACTAGTGACCAATAATGTTGTGCATCTATTCATGTGTTTACTGTCCAATTTTGTATCATCATTGGAGAAATGTCTATTCAATTCCTATTTATTTCAGTGGAAAATTTCAAATAGTTTTTTTCAATTTTTCTTAGTATTATTTTCTTATTTTATACTTTTTATTAGTATTATTTATGTATTTTTACACATTCAGTCATTCAGAATGAGTCAGTAACTGCTGGGAGGGATATGGTAAAAGGGGAACACTCATACACTGTCAGTTGGA
>NW_006199619.1:0-1462 GCF_000334495.1 Tupaia belangeri chinensis
AGACTTCCATCTCCAGACCCATGGCATAAGGGGCACTGAGGCATGGTCCCCAACCCCAGCTACAACTCCGGCTTACCCAACACCAACGACCCTCTATCTCTGTCAGCAAGATCCACCCCAGCTCTATAGCAGATCCCACTTCCACCTCCAGACCACTGGCCTAAACTGAGGAAAGACCCGCCTCCCCAGCTCCAACCCCCAACCCCAATGACCCTCGATCTCTGTCATCAAGGACAGCCCCCATCTCTACAACAGACCCCACTTCCATCTCCATACCCCTGGCAAAATTGCATGCCATGATTTCTTTAGTCCTTATTCTCCTTCATACTTTCTTCCCTCTTAATACTGTCATCTCCTGGAGGGACTAGATAGATCTAGAATCACAGTTTCTTTTTTTTTTTTTTTTTTTGGGGAGTTTTTTTTTTTTTTTTTTTTTGGTAAGGGTCGCGTGCACGCGCAAGAATGAGAAATCACGCCCCTGGGTGTTGGTCATTCCGCTATCCCTTTTCCTCTACTCTCCTCTTGGGATCTTGGGCATGCATGCACATGTGCTCAGTGTGAGTTTAAGCTGCTGGGTTGAGGACTCAAACTATGGTCGACTACATGGGAGTCCAGAAACATAGCCATTACGCTAACTGCTGACCCCTACAATCATAGTTCTGAAATACCCTAGTATTGCAAGAAGCCCTGGGATCCTCCCTTTTACTGAACCACCTGTGAACAAGGAGATACTTCTCATCAGACACCTGAATAGAATACTACTCCTCAGATCACATTACTAGACACAACGGAAGAGAGACTTCAGCACACATAAGTCTATGGCAAAAGGAAAACACACTTGGTCATAGTCAAAGAAACATTCTCCTAAGAGGAATTCAAAAGTGAATACATCTCCCAATGACTAGTAGAAGAAGAGCCTCAGTTCTGGATAGACCAGAAATTATGTCTCCATCAAAAGTACACAGTGACTCCCTTCAATTTCTCAAATAAATAAATAAACAAACAAACAGAGGACATTACCAACATGTTAGAGAAAGAATTTAGAACATGTAGAGTGATCAAATTCTATGAGTTGAAACAGAAAAGAAACAATGAACTACAGGAGATTAGGAAGTCATCCCATGATTTGAAAGAAGAAATGGACTTGCTAAGAAAGAATCAGATGGAATTATTAGAGATGAAGTCTATGATACAGGAAATAAAAAAAAACTCTCAAAAGTATTAAAAGTTGATTAGACCATGCTAAAGATAGAATCTTTGACGAAGAAGATAAAACCTCTGACATAGAGAAAACCACCAAAAAGAGAAAATAACAAAAAACACGAGGATAATATACAAGAAATAATAGATTCCATTAGACACTCTAACTTCTGAATAATTGGTATCCCAGAAGGTGAAAAAACTAATAAAGGAATGGAAAATCTATTCTGCGAAATCCTGGAAGAACATTTCCCAAGTCTAG
>NW_006199620.1:0-298 GCF_000334495.1 Tupaia belangeri chinensis
AACTTCTTAAAGAGCTGTTCTGATGTTGGTATATGATTTCAGGTTTGTTTTTCTGAGAATGTTTTTCTTTTTTTTTTTCTCATTTGGAGGATAACCTTGCTGGGTATAGTATTCTTGGTTGAAGTTTTTCTTCCCTTAACACTTTGAATATATTTCCCATTCTTTCCTCGCTCACATTGTTTCTGATGAGAAGTCCAAAATTAGTCTGATGGGATAACCTTTATAAGTAATCTGATATTTCTCTCTTGCCAATTTTAGTATCTTATCTTTGTCTGTGGATTTGGCCAGTCGCACTATG
>NW_006199620.1:1020-1493 GCF_000334495.1 Tupaia belangeri chinensis
TTGTCACTATGGATATTCTGAAGTTTCTATCAGACATTTCCACAAGTCCCACTGTACTGTCAGCGGATGATGAAGGATTGTTCTTTCCTCTTAAGGGAGAAATAATTTCTTGGTTTCTCATATTTCTTGTGCTTTCCTCTTTCCTCTTAAGGGAGAAATAATTTCTTGGTTTCTCATATTTCTTGTGCTTCTGTGGTGGTTTATGGTCATTCTAGGACAAAATCTCTCTTCTACTGTGTTTTGCAATGTGATATCCACAGAAATATTTTGAGTTCAGATTTATAAAAATGAGTTTCATCCTTAAGGCAGGATGTTCAGCAAGCCTTGAGGATTTCAATGGCCCTAAAAGTATTCAGCTGTGAGGCTACTGTGCACCTAGGCCTGTCGGGACACTCAGTGTGTGGGGACTGAAGAGCAAAGTGGGAAAGTAAGGTTAAAAATAAATAAAAGCAAAAGGAAAAGATAAAAAAGAA
>NW_006199621.1:0-1533 GCF_000334495.1 Tupaia belangeri chinensis
ACATGGTTGCTTGCTTTCACACTGTCCCTCTTTCTTTCTCTGGTCAAACTGAAGAAAAAAAAATAAGTACTAGAGTTCCAGACACCAGGTGGCCTGAGGCTGCAGGTCGGACCACTCCGGACCTTTGAGCATCCCCACCCCTACTTGTCTTTGGACCTCAGGTTGGTTGTGTGGGACTTTAAGACCAACTTGCACCTCATCCCACCCACAAACCGGATCGAGCCGGCCAGCAGTTCCGGACACCAGTCGGCCTGTGCCTGCAGGCCCAACTGCCCAGGACCTATCACTCATCATATGGCCTTTCCCCACTTGCCTTTGGACTCTCTGAATTTTAGTGATTTGAATAGCGATTTCTTTTTCTGTTTTGTTTTTCTTTGCTCTTGAGGTGTTGCTTATTAGGTCAGTTGGAGGCACACCACTCCTTAGAAACAGGGAGGACTTTGGGCCATCCAGGACTAGGATCAACAGTTAATGGTAATGGTGAGCAACAGGTAGGCCAACCATAAGAGAAATAATCAATTTTCTAATCCTGTACAACTTTTAACACTCAGAGATACCTTAGATAAGTTAAGAAGCAACATATAGATTACCTGATGACTAGGAACAATTGCAGAGGCTCAAGAAGAATGAGCAACCAACAGGTTTCCCCCTCAAGGGAAATCATCAAGCCTGCATCAACCACAGTCAATACAATGGACATCGCGGACATGTCTGATAAGGAATTCAGAATATTTTTAGTGAACAAACCAATTGAGATGGAAGAGAAAAGAGACATGAAGCTCCAGGAGATGAGGAAATCTTTTCATGACTTGAAAGAAGAAATGGATACCTTAAACAAGAACCAGATGGAACTTCTAGGGTTGAAGAATGTGATACAGGAAACCAAAACCTCCCTTGAAAGTATTAAAAGTAGATTAGATCAGGCAGAAGATCAATTATCTAACACAGAAGACAAAACATCTGACCTAGAAAAAAGCATCAAGAAGATTGAGAAAACAGAGAACAGACCTTCAAGAACCAGCTCCATGGCTCCTGTGATCTAGCCATTTTGGGGGAAACAGAGGAATGAAGAGTTCCCACTGATAATTCAGCCTCCAGTATAGAAAACTCACGTGGTAGGAAGACTCCTCTCAGGCTTCCTCTCTCTGTATCTAACTTTGTCTCTCTCTACCTCTGTCTTTGTCTCTGACTCCTCTCTATCTCTCTTTTTTTCTTAATTTTTGCTTTTTAGAATTTTGTTTAAGGTGAAGCATCTTTCTGGGCCTGTTGGCCCCGCCTAGCCCTTTATCTTGTTAATAATTCCCTCTCCCACTCCCCACCCAGGAGAGGCTGAAGGGAACAGAACAGCCCTTCTTCAAGAACCAGCTCCATGGCTCCCGCGATCTCGCCCTGTTTTCAATTTTGGGGTTTTTTTTGAAATTTTTTAAATATTAATTTTTCTATTTTTTTTAGTTTTATTTAAAAGTTTTTCTCTTCATTTATTTCTTTCTCTTTTTTGTTGTCCTTTTTTTTCTTTTCTTTTCTTTCTTTTTT
>NW_006199622.1:0-568 GCF_000334495.1 Tupaia belangeri chinensis
CTCATATGTTTTAGACCTCATTTATAGTACCTGGACATTAGTATAGGGGGGGAAAAAGCCACTTTACCTGTAGGTTAGATAGCCTATTCTCTTTTCTTCCACTCCTGGAAACACCATAACTTAAATTAATAATCATTTTAGAGTCAGTGTTTCACTCTTGGCTTATTCTACACTAAAGAACATAGTTGAGTTTTTGGAAACTACAGCATTTACAAATTTGGTCTTTAATATGCACAAGTCTGCTCACACATATATAAACATTGTAGTTAATGAAGCAGAAGATTATTGGTGCATAAGATGAATGTTTTTTGTGAAACAGTAATATTTCAACTGCTTTTAAAATGATTTGGTTTATTTTTTTTTTCTCTTACACTATAAGTTGATAATGGTTTCTCAAAGTTATTTT
Source organism: Tupaia belangeri chinensis (assembly GCF_000334495.1). Lineage (NCBI taxonomy): Eukaryota > Metazoa > Chordata > Mammalia > Scandentia > Tupaiidae > Tupaia > Tupaia belangeri. The sequence continues at coordinate 407 of NW_006199622.1, forward strand.
ATAAAGATGATTCATTTTACTGTTTATGATACCAGTAGGACTCTAAAGTTAAATTGATGTGTTGAGTTTTATAAATGTTTCTATTAGTATTTAAATAATGAAATATTGGTTGGACAGTTACTTTTCTTTTTCTTTTATTTATTTATTTTTATATTTTTCCAC
>NW_006199623.1:0-4729 GCF_000334495.1 Tupaia belangeri chinensis
TCACAGAGACCCTGGCTGCCTGCACAGAGGAAAAAGGTCAGCTTCTTGACAAGCTCAGTGCTTGCAGAGAGGAGCAGGCAGTGACTGCATCGTCTTTCGAGAGAGCCAGGCAAGAGAGAGAGTCCTTCAACATCCCCTGCCATACTGAAGACCACAGAAAGGTGAAGAGGGTCAACTTGATGCTGAGACAGGAATTAAGGTCCCTGTTTCAAAACCTGAAGGAGGAGAGATCCAAATGCTCCAAACAAGAGGATGAGATGACAGAGATGCTGCAAATGTTTGAGTCTCTGGAAGAGATGAGAGTCTCCACATCACAGGGAGCTTTTGCAACCCTACTGGGAGCCCAAGGGCCTATCCTCGATGGTTTTCCCCAGGAGTAAACCTGGGTATTAAAGGACCACTGTTGTCTCTGTCCACTCAGGTTCCTTGAGCTGCCAGTTTGTATCCACACACCTCAAATTCATCTGAAGGTCATTGAGAACAGTGGGACCTGGGTATCGCCTTTCCTATGGACTGGAATTTTCCACCCATCACAATCTGGAAACTGCAGTGAGCCACTTCAGAATTAATTTTTCACCTTTTAGGAATAGTGGACTGGTAGAAACTAAGAAATCATTTGTTTCTCAGAATGTTTGTTTCTCAGAAGGTTTTCCTCATTATATATTATATATATATGTGTGTGTGTTTGTGCAAGACTAATTTTTTACTTTAAATCAAAACTCTTACATATGTAATTTTATCAATATATTAATTTTTAAAATAAATGATTAGTACTTAATGGTCTTTGTAAAGATTGTATCTTAGATTAAAAAAAATACATAAGCCTTACTGATACCTTTCAAAGTTATTTGTTTAATTTTAGAGTTTCATTTCCAACTATCTTAAGCCCTAAGTATAAAGTTTTTGTCTAGGTATATTTTATTAGAAAAAGCTTATGTATTAAAATATTTTATATTGCTACTATGTGGTATGCTTAGAGAAAAATATGTAGTCTAGTATAATATTGCATAATGACATACAACAAAATGTATTAAAAAAAAGGTCTGCTTATTATTTGGACAATCAGATTAAGATGATGTAACTTTCTGATGAGACATTTCCACATGTTGTAAAAGAAACAGAGAGCTGTACTTTTACTGTTAACTCCATTTCTGTCGTGTGTATTTTTCTTTTCTTTGTTTTAAAACTTAAGCTGTAATTTATCCTCTTATCTTCAAAAGTCTAACATAAAAATGTAAATATTGTTCTATATGAATTTAAGCATAATTATATCTATGTTCGTATATCTCACTGTAGTGAAATGTTTGTTAGTATAATAAAACTGTAAATCAAAAAATAAAGAAAGAATGCTTTGGTGGGACCACTCTTCAATGCTTTCCTATGTTAAATTCCTGACCTGAGAATAAATTCTGTGGGTTAATGGCATTGGTGTCCTCAAGCCTTCTCCTGCTTCTCTCACTGCAAACACCAAAATGTTTCTTGAAGCAAACGTATTGGGCTATAATCCTCAGGTACTAATGTTCAGCCTTTTAAAGAAAGGCTCATAAGCACCTCAGGTTTCTTAATTCACTACAATTAATCACATCCTCGAAAACACAGTATTATAACATCACAGTTTTGTTATAAGGATGGCAAGTCAAGATCAGTCAGTTGAATAGACACACAGGGTCAGTCCTGGGAGCTTCCAAACATGAAGAGTCTGAGTTCTCAGGATGATCACCTTCTCCTTACATTGGAGTAGGAATCCTGTCATGGTTGGGGTAATGGTTTGCCCCTCCAAGGTTCATGTTTTTCTCTTTTGTCCCCAGTGTAATGGAGTCTGAGAAATTAGGTCTAGGAAGCAGCGACTGGGTCATGGAGACAAACACTCTCATGACTAGATGATGATGTCCTGAGAGACCTAGGGAGTTCCAGCTCTCATAAGATGGGATTAGTGATCACAACAGCAGGTTGCTATAAATGACATAACTGCCCACAGGTCATTCGCATGTTCTCTCTTTCTCTCTCTCTCTCCATGTACTCACCATACTCTCTGCTTCTGTCAGGTATGTTTCATTCAACAGAATAAGGAGTCACTGAACCTCTACTTCTTTATAAATAATCAGTCTCAGATGTTTCTGTTAGAAATGCAAACACTGAGCAGAGACATTCACCCTTAGGGCTGGAGGGTGGTGCACAGGTGGAACTTGACACTCTTCTAGTCCAATCCTCATGACAAGGTAACTGATTCTCATCTGGAGCCTCCTCTGAGTTTCTGGGATCACATGTTCCCATGATCTGGGTTGATTGAAGCTGGGGATAGATCATGGCATAAGGATTAATCTCTCACCCATGGGGACTAATAAACTTTAACAAAGATAAAGTTTACTCAATATTGCAGTGTGTGTCATATTTACTGAGTTTGTCATATAGACATCATCAAATTTAACTAAATTTACAACTCTCCTCAACCTCTTGACAGGAGGATGGACTGCTATAGGTGGCTCAAGTCTCCAACACTTTAGACAGCTAGCTGGTTTTACTGGCAGGGCTATCCCATTCTGGAGCCTGAATGGGGGCCACCACAATCCACCTGACTGGTATAAAGTGGGCAGTGGTCACAGGGGAAATTTCAAGGATTTATAAGTTGACTTCCTGGAACAAAAAAAAAAAGGCCGAATTTCTCTTAGCATAAAGTTAACTGTCTCTCTCTTCTTATTCTCTCTCTTTATCTCTCTCCCTTTCTGCCTCTCTCTCTCTTTTGTTGTAGTAAATGTGGACATATAGGACAGAGATGATCTCCTATTCTGAATGGCTGTCATGGTCTCAGGCCTGGGAAGTTCTACCAGAATGGATTGAAGGTGGTGAGGATGAAAAGGAATGGCCCTGTGGTGTATCAGGAGTTGATTTCAGGCTCCACTGTCTTCAGAACAAGACCTTGGGTGTCTCACTCACCATTCAAAGAAGGCTGGGGCATTAGCGGAACCCACATATCAGTTTGTGTTGTAACAGAGAAGTGTGTTACTGTCTTGGTCCATTCTGTGTTACTAGGATGGAATAAAACAGGTCATTAATTTACAAGAAATGAGAATTTACTTGGCTCAGGTTCTGGAGACTGGGAAGTCCAAGAATATGGTCCAACATCTCTGGAAGGCCTTTGTGTGAGTCATCCTATGATGGAGAACAGAAAGGCAAGATTGCAGGAGTGATGGGGGCTGAGCTCACATGTGTCACAGCTCACTCTAGCTGTTATTCACCCACTGTAGACAAGAACAACTGCTCTTCTTAGGTTCCACCTCCAACACTGTTGCATTGGGGATGAAGTTTTCAACACACAAACTTTGTTGAACATATTTACACCCTAGAGCTTACCATTAATCTCTGTTTTTTTCATTATTATTACTCAAATATGCAAGAATCTTATATAAATCTATGAATTATTTAAAATGGCACTAAGAAAGTATACAATTTATTTGGAATTTGAGCTAGGATATCCTGTATAGTTCATGTATTTGATTTTCAGTGAGCCCTAAAGTGTTTCACAACCTTGCTTAAAACCCATGAATCATAGGGAGGGCCGAATTCTCTTCAATTACACAAATTTCAAATGAACTTGTCATAAGAAATAGACCTTCGGGTTCTCTTGTGGCTCCCATTTTCCCAAATTATGATGGAAGGCAACCTTGAGTTCAGATGAGACAAGCTCCTGATTTGTCCCCACTAACCTGAGCCCCTGACACAGTTCAGGAATGATACATGTACTTAAGTGCACACCAATGAAGGAATGAGATGCTTGCAGCCTGTCCTCTGGGGCTCTGGCACTACAGCTTCCTCTATGTATATGCCTGCAGGTCCCACAGATGGAGAACTCAGAGAGTGTGAAACTGTAGTAACCACATGAAATTTATCTCCCTTAGTCTGCACTGTGAGCTGAGCCCCAATCTAGGGCTCAGGGAGGAGCTAGGCAGTCACTGGATAGGCACACATTTGCATGGAGCCCTTCCTGTGGCAGAGGGTGGGAAGAAAAGGAGTCCTGGGGCATCCAGCTATGAGGAGACCAGGGTCTGTGTCCACCATGGGCTGGACTCCTCTCTTCCTCATGCTCCTCTCTCACTGCACAGGTAGGGATTTTGGTTGTTTCATGCTCTTTTGGCTGAGACATCTGAAATAGTCAATTTTGTCCCTGCTCCAATTCCTAAGTGTGTCTGTGTCTGCAGGTTTCCTCTCCCAGCGTGTGCTGACTCAGCCGCCCTCCCTCTCTGCATCTCCTTGAGCATCCGTCAGACTCACCTGCACCCTGAGCAGTGGCTTTTCTCACTGCACAGGTAGGGATTTGGGTTGCTTCACGCTCTTTAGGCTGAGACATCTGAAATAGTCAATTTTGTCCCTGCTCCAACTCCTAAGTGTGTCTGTGTCTGTAGGTTTCCTCTCCCAGCGTGTGCTGACTCAGCCGCCCTCCCTCTCTGCATCTTTTCGAGCATCTGTCAGACTCACCTGCACCCTGAGCAGTGGCTTCATTGTTTCTGGCTACTACATCTCCTGGTACCAACAGAAGTCAGGGAGCCCTCCCCACTATCTCCTGAGTTACCAGTCAGACTCAAACAAGCACCAGGGCTCTGGGATCCCCAGCCGCTTCTCTGGATCCAAGGACACCTCGGCCAATGCAGGTGTTCTGCACATCTCTGGGCTGCAGCCTGAGGATGAGGCGGACTATTTCTTTTTTTTTTTTTTAGAGGTTTTTGCTATAGGG
>NW_006199623.1:4872-22787 GCF_000334495.1 Tupaia belangeri chinensis
CCGGGACATGAACCACGGTCAACTACATGAGAGTCCAGCAACATAGCCATTACACTAACTGCTGGTCCCCAACCCACAAATATTTTCTAAGGACCAATGGTGTGAAAGTGCCTTCTCTTCCTTAGTCAACACATTTTTAAAAATCTTTTGCTGTGTCCTCTGAGCCTGGTCATGCCTCCAGTGACATGTCAGTCATCAGGGCTCAGAGTCCCTCCAGGGAGATGATGGACCAGGAGGAAGATGGCTGACCCCTTCATGCCCAGTCCAGGATCTTGACCTGACTCAGAGCCCTGTGTGCTCTCCAGCTCATGGTCAGCCCCAGGCCCAGTGTGCCCCAGGCCCAGCTCTCGTGACAGCCACAGAAGGTCGTCCCTTCTTTTTATCTGCTGCTCATGATAGCCACAGAAGGCAGTCCCTTCTTTCCAGCTGCTGTTTGTCTTCACTTCTGGGAGCTGCAATTCTCTCCTGAGGCTCAGAAGAAGAGGGCCTCTGGGGTCCAGGGCTGCTGAACAGACAGTGCTTCCTCCACAGTAAGCCGTGACAGTGTCTGTAACCACCGTGTGCCCAGGGACACCCAGTGTCAGTCCCCTCACCCATCAGTCAGATTCTGCAGTCACCACCTCTCTCTGTACCTCACATGATCTGCTGCCCATCCAGGACTTCATGGGGCTGGGGACACTGAGGCTTCAGGATAGATTCATTCAAAGCAGATCCATCCCACAGGAGTGCAAAAGTGGAGGTCAGAGAGATGCAAGAGCTGGGGACCCACTCTGGGGTGTTAGGGGGCTGATTCTGAGAATCTCCATGACTTGTCCTGGCATCCCTCCCCAACCCCCTCTCTCTGCACAAGTGACTTAAAAAGAAGGTTGGAAATGGCTCATAAGAGGACCATCCCTGTTCCTGATATCTCCCCTGGGACAGTGCATGGTCTTTGTACTGGCTTCAAGGAACAATGAGATCCTTACAGAATAGTCTGTGCTGACTCCAGAGTCTCCAAGGGACCCCTTCCCTGAGTGATCCTGGACTATCTGCTCCTCCCCAGGTCACAATCCATCCAGAACACTGTCACAGACTGTGGCCTGGGAGATTGTGAGCACCAGCCTTCATTTCTCAGTCTTGGGAGCTGCAAAGGCTAGGATCAGAACCCGGTGGATTTGGGCTCAGGTGGGGGCTGCTCTCTTGTCATCTGCTCCTGTGTCCACACCTGGTCAAGGGACAAGTGAGCTCCTGGGGCCTCTTTATCAGGCTCTTTGTCCTGCATGAGACTCTACTCTCATGGCACAGTCACTCCCAGAGAAGTTGTCACCACCAGCACATACCTACATCTGGGGCAGGATTCCCATTCTTGTACTGTGAGGTGACACGGACACACATTCCAACCAGAGCACCTGGGACTGCTCTTCCCCCAGGTCCTTCAAGTGCCATGAAGGCTGATTCCAGCCCTGGCCATGCATCCCCTGAACTGCCAGAGCTCCTTCCTCCCATCACCCTTCTCCCATGGCCTCTCATCTCTGCAGCACTTACTAAACTATCAGTATACCAGGAGAGGTTCTCCTCGAGCCCATTCCATGTCCATGAAGTTGCCCAAGCCCAACCATTTCTGTTACTCATTAGGCTCCTGAGAGGGTAGAAGAGCTGTGGACTCACGTCAAATCCCTTCATTAGGTCCACACAGAGTCTAGATCCCCAACAGAGAATGAAACCATGACCTGGTCAGGGAGGGGCTCTCTGATATCCCCAGAGTACAGAAGCAAGGATGAAGTGTGAGGACATGCAGAGGTCATTTTGAGAACACTGCAGTTGAAGGTGACTCTACAGAGAGGGCACCTGGGGAAGAAATGGCCCCTCTAACACTGTCCTGCTTTTCTCAAGTAGGTAAAGGTGTCAGCAGCAGGATAGCTGCCCCTGGTCAGCTGTGACAGAAGTAGAGGGCTGTTTCTATGGCCAGCTGGGGGCACCAGAAGTCTGAGGAATGAGAGAGACTGTGGGTCCCTAGGTGGAAAATGGCTGAGCCTCCTCTGGTAGAAGAGAACCAAGCACCCAAGGATGTTGCTGTGGGACTCTCTTACAGCTGGGGTGGCTCTGGCTCATGGGGACTCTCGTAATGGGCATCCCTCAGCACAGAGAAAATACAAGTCAGGTCTTCTTTTCCACCTGCAATGGGACGTCTTCCAGAGCAAAGTCTAGTTAAGAGTTGGAGAGGAGACCTGGCAAGGACATACCTGTGTGAGGGGGCTCCACCCCCAAAATGAGGAGGGAGTAGAGGGGAGGCTCAGGTATCCTTAGTCACCACTCTAGACCCCAGAGGCTGTGCTGGGTGCTCTTCACATGGCTCCTGGATCTTCATAGTCCACAGGCCAGGATTGAGCACTGTGTGCTGTGAATGTGCAGCTCAGAGAGGAGCTCCAGCCCTCCTTCCCCACCCCAGCCTTCCCCCCCACATGTGGAGTCCCTGGACTGACACCTGCTCCCACTCTGGGACCTGGACTAAAACAGCTTCAGAAAAATCAGTCAGGGACCAGCAGTTAGCGTAATGGCTATGTCGCTGGACTCCCATGTAGTCGACTGTGGTTCACGTCCTGGACCTGGTGGCTTAAGACTCATGCCGGGCGCATGTGCGTGCATGCCCAAGATCCCAAGAGGAGAACAGAGAAGAAGGGATTGTGGCATGGCCATCTCCCCTGGAGGGTGATTTCTCACTTTCTGTCTCTCTCTGTCTGTCTGGCGAGCGCATGCACCCTATAGCAAAAACCTCTACAAAAAGAAAAAAGAAAAAGAAAAATCAGCACCACCCAGGTCCCCACCCAGAGAGACTAGAGCACCAGGGAAGTAGCGGGAGAAGACCATGTGCTGGCTGGGCTGATGCACCTCCCCAGCCCTCCTGCTCCACAGGAGACTCCACAACCACAGGGTGTCTCCCCACGAATCAGAATGTGCACACCCCTGTTCACACAGTGTCATCTTTGTCTCTGATGGGGAAGGGATGGTTTCCCATTTTGCCATGTTTCCTGCTGGAGGAATCACAGTGTTTACTTGTGATTTTTGCTGATTTCTCATCAGACCTGCACCTGAGCTGCACCCTGTGACTGATGGCTCTTAGCTCAAAGGTGTTTTGGGGTCCCAACCTGGCAGTGTCACTCCCTGTTCATACCCAACCTTGCCTCACTCCAGGCTACCACTGTGTATGGTTACAGGACTGAGTCAGTGAGGGCCCTGCTCTTTACACTCCAGACCTGGGCTCTGAGCTGAACCCTGGGCTCCCACTGGGGGAGGGGGACCTGCATATCATGACAGAGAAGACAAGGAGTCCTTTCTCTGGGGAAGGAAGGAGCTTGCTCAGGGCTGCAGTCAGGTGGGAAAGACCAAGAGAAGTAGAAAGTTTGGCCCACCCCCTGCTCCCCACTCAGCCTGAGGCTCTGCAGAGATGGAGGTTAGCACTGAGGTTTCAGGGATAGGGGGCTGACTGGGTGAAATCATAAACCCATCACTCAGTGTCTCAGTCCCCGGTGGTCACTGGTCTGTGAAGTCCCAGCATCTGCCTCCCTCCAGGGCTCTCCCATGGGACATGAGGTGAGCCTGGACCAGGAGGGGACATGGAGCTGCTCTGCATGACGTTTCTTGTCCACCTAATGAGTCTGGGAGGCATGAAAAGGCCCAAGGTTACCAAGCCCAGCTGAGGAGACTGAAAACATGGAGCCCTCATGAGTGTCTCCACCATGTCCTGGATGGTGCTTCTTCTTAGTGTCCTCACTCTTAGCTGAGATGAGGGACAGGGTGCTTCATCCTTGTGGAGTCCACATGGAAATAGGTCCACGGTGACCCTGCTCTCCATGACAATAACTGTTTCTCTCCTGTCAGTTTTTGGGGTAGGTTCTCAGACTGTGGTGACCCAGGAACCATCACTGTCAGTGTCCCTAGGAGTGATGGTCACAATCACCTGTGGCCTTGGCTCTAGGTCTGTCTCCACAAGTCACTGCCACAGCTGGTACCAGCAGACACCAGGGCAGGTCCCCAAGATAATTATCTACATCACAAACAGCCACCTCTATGGGGACCCTGACCATCTCTCTAGGTCTGTCATGGGGAACAGAGCCACCCTCACCATCACAGCTTCTCAGACTGAGGACATTGATGAGTGTTCCCACATGTCACACATGGGCAGTTATCACACAGTGATTTACAGTCGTGAAGATGTGCCACCAGAACTTCTTCATGGGCTCAGAATAGCCCAACTTGGATGGGAGAGAAAGAGGAGGTGGAAATGGTCAGCCCCACTACAGGGAGTGAGGTTCCAGCTCTGTTTTCCTGCCCAGGCTCACTGCAGTCTCTCAGGGACATCCACTCCCCAGTGGGGCACACCCCCACACTGAGCTTCCCTCTCTCATTCTACCTAGAGCACTGAGGGATGGGGCTCTGCTCCAAATAAACATAAATCAAATGAGACCTAGAGAGAGACCCACCATGACCAAGGAGCCTCTGCTTATTTCAGGAGCAGTAACAATATGCTCCTTCATAAATTTTATGATGGAGACCAGATTGTTTTGAATTTAGCATTGAAATGGCAATGTTACCAGGGAGCTTGTTAGAAATGCAACTCCCAATCCTGGATCTACTGCATCAGAATCAGGAGTTGGTGTCTATGAATCTATCACAAGATCTCCACAAGATTTTATGAACATGAACTTCACAGAGGGAACTTTGCTTTAATCTTTGAAAGTATTCCCAGGAGTTTCTGTTTAACATGCAGGTCACAGAACATGATCCACTTTAAGGAACTGGGACATTAGAACAATATCTTTCAGCATTTCTGTCCACATGAGGTTTGAGTAATACTGGAAATTAAACTTGCACAGCTTCAACAGTTTTTATTTCAAAATATATTATCTTCACCAAAATTCACTAAATTAAGTAATTTCTGCAATAGTAAAACTCACAGTTCATTCCACTTCCACAATGATATGAAACTTGAATGGAAAGTTACAACTTGGGGGAAATTCAGGCTGTGAGGAATTCTTGGGAGTCATTTGTCAACTGTCACAGTTAGTACCTCAGGAACAGATCCAAGCCAGAGCCTGAGCCTGAAAAGCCATCAGGGATCCCATTCCCCTTGGATCCAACAATGCCACTATTGCCCACTCACATCACAATCCATGGGCCTCTCTCTGGGCTCTGCTGGTACCGGTCCACCTTGTAGCCACTGTAGCCACTATGGTTATAGGTGAGTGAGACTGCTTGTCTCAGAAAGGCAGATGCAGAAGGTGGCTGATTCAGCACAGGCTGAGAGAGAGGAACCTGGAAACAGAGATCCTCATTAGGGCTCCAGGAGGGGGACAGCTAGTGAGCTGTTAGAGGAGTAAGGACAGGGGTGAGTTTGAGGGTCAGGAGGTGGAGGACCCTAGGGAGTCACTGCCCACAGTGACTTGTAAGGAAGCTGAGGAGGGTGAGAAGAAGAGAAGCCGCAGCCATTGTGTGGATACAGTAAGTGTGGGAAGCCATCTCTCAACTGCCCAGAGGGGTGAGGTGCCATGTTTCCCCCTGGAAGCAATCAGAGACCCCAGGGAAAACACTCAATATCAATCAATAATGGGGGAGGATGTCTCCTTTGAATGAATAAATACACTCAGGAAAGAACTGGGTCTTCCCCTTCTCTTCTCACCTCAGAGCCAATGATGGGGAATGGCTTGTGTAGGTGCATTATTGGTGTGTGTTGAATAAGAAAATAGCACTCTGCTATCCAAAGGAGAAAGTTGGGCCACACTCCTTGGGCAGGCTCCAGGATGAAGTGATCTTCTTGCTGCATCCAATTGTGGACACCAGAGAGGCAGAAGTTCTGTGGACAGCACTTTAGAGAGTGGAAGTGGAGTCTGAGGAGTGCCTAGGACATGCAGTTGGGCCTCAGCTACATCTGTCAATCAGGGACCCAAGGAGGCTTGTCTGAGCCCTACAGGTTACATTACTGCCTGGCCACTAGGGGGAGACAAACTCTGGAATCAAGTAGAACTGAGCTCTCTGAGCCTCTTGCTCAGGTTAGACCCACACTCTGTGGGAAGCATATTTGCACGAAGGGTTTGCAGGGAGAGTCATCCCAGCCCAGTCTTATGCTGAGGGAATAAGAGGCTCAGGAGCCGTGCTCAGCTAAAAGCCTGAAAGAGCGAGCACAGGGCATTCGCACCATGGCCTAGGTTTCTCTCCTCCTCCCCCTGTTCACTCTCCTCACAGGTCAGGCTTGGCAATGGGCAGTACCTCCATAGGGCCCTCCACCTTGAGTCCCACAAGCCCACCCCTGTCCTTGCTCCTGCAACAGCTCACTCACTGCCTCCAGCCTTGAGCCCTAATGAGAATCTGTGTTTCCAGGGTCCCTCTCTCAGCCTGCTCTGACTCAGCCACCCTCTGCATCTGCCTCCCTGGGACAAGTGGTCATGCTCACCTGCACCCTGAGCAGTGGTTACAACAATTACTATGTAGACTGGTACCAGCAGAGACCAGGGAAGGGCCCCCGGTTTGTGATGACAATAGCACTAGTGGTATTTCAGGATCCAAGGGAGGTGGGATACTTGATCGCTTCTCAGGTTCAGGCTCTGGCCTGGACCAGTTCCTGACCATACAGAACCTCCAGGAAGATGATGAGAGTGAGTACCACTGTAGGGTAAGCCATCGCAGTGGGAGCAGCTACATGTAACCCGCAGTGACACAGGCAGAGGGGGAGTGAGGCCAAAACCTTCTGTCTGAGCAGCCCTGAGCCCACTTCCCTCCCCACTGGTCTGACTCAGTGTAGAGGGGTCTTCCAGCCCTGCCTGAGAGTTCCTACTTTCCCAGACACTGGGAATTGAAGTCACAGCACCCAGTCCCCTGTGTGCAGCTGTTTTCTTAAGACGTTGGAGGCATTTGGGTTTGTGCATAAACATGAGTGGTTGTTACCAGCCCCTATCCAGATGGACTTTGAGTTTCCAGGTGGTGGAGCTGTTTACAGGGGTGTTCATAGCAGTCGCTGTCACTAACTCTCCTACCTCTGCCCACATTCAACATGTGTGAGCTGCCCCGACAGCAACTTGCTCTTGCCATTTCCTGGAGACACATGTCCCTGAGCTTGACCAACAGGGTCACACATGGCTCACCTGGAGTTCACCCACTGCCAACACCTACAAGTGCACAGACATCCTGTGGTATATGTGCCTTGCTGGTTAGAGAGACAGACATAGAGAGGAGAGATGGTGGGAGGAAGGAGGTGGGAGAGTCTGAGCCTGCTCTGTACCTGATACACAGGAGAGGCCCCTTTCCAGCTCCCCACAGAAGGAATTTGTTCACCTTCCAGCTAGGAAGCTGTGGAGGAGGCAGCACAATATCCCTCCACCCAGTGCCTGCTTTTGGGTCTCCTCTGTGCTCTGTGTCCTGTGGTCCTGGGGCTCCCCAAACTCCTTAAGACTGCTCTATTTCTTTCTCCACCTGGTCAATCAGAGAGCAAGGAGCACTATCATGGCTTTGGAAACTCTGTGGAAGCTGAGTGGCCTCTGTGCACCTCCCTTGGTGGCAGCTGGTGCTAGCACAGCAGACAGGTGTGTGGTGAGTTTCACCAGCAGGATGTTTCACAGGACACAGGTGAGCTAAAGAGAAGAGGTGCCCAGGGCTGTGGCTGAGACCTACCTGAGGAGTTGCCTCAGGAGTCTCAGGACCACATGGGCTGGGGCCACCAAGGAAAGGAGTCCTATCCAGGTCCTCACAGAGAGCATGCACACCCTCTAGCAAAATATAAAAGACAAAGAAGAAATAAATTAAAGGCACAAAAAAAGAGATATTTCTAACGTATGGATCCCTAAAATTAATATTGCAAAAATATAAAGATGCAGGTTTTATCAAAATACTAATGATGTTTTTTTTTTTTGTAAAAGTCATTTCTTTATTACAGTATTGGAAATTTATGAGGAATTTTTTATGTGGGAAATAAAAGGTGCCAGGATTGACTGGTTAATATTTTAGCAAGAAATGTCAGGAAAATCTTGGCTAAATTTTTTTTATTTTAATTTTTATTTTTTATTATCATAATAATCTTCTTTATATTACATTGGATTACATATAACTTTACAGTGTATTACATTGTTTTTTCAAAAGGGAATGCCATGCATGTCAGTCAGTACAGAGACATTAAACACCCCACTTCAACATTCAATATTTTTTCTATGTTTTCCCCAATCATTATTTTTATTATTCTAATTGTTTTTTAAAACAGTCAATCACTATTTTTCATTTTGCTTGTAAAAATACTTTGCCCATCATGAAATACTTCTCAGACCAATCCAGTTGAGAATACTATACATGTCATCAACAGTTAATAAGACATATCTGTTTCTCACTAACGCCCTGCGTCTCTACTGTTCACATGCTATCTTTCTCTATCCTCTTCTCTTCACTTCCCCCATTCCACACTGTCCTATTCTCATTAAGTACCTTCACTGCTTTTATGTCCTCCAATTTTTTGCTCTCTATCATAGAGTGCGGATAGTCGGTATATATTGAGTGGATACATACAATATCTTTCTTTCATAGCCTGGCTTACTTCACTCAGCAATAGATCCTCCATATCTGACCATTTTCTATCAAATTCCAGGGTCTTGTTATTTTTTATGGCTGAGTAGTATTCCATAGAGTATATATACCACACTTTTCCAATCCATTCATCAGTTTGTGGACATTTAGGTTGGTTCCATGTCTTGGCAATTGTGAATAATGCTGCAATAAACATGGATGTGCAAGCACTTTTCTGACTGAGCGTTCTCCTGTCTTTTGGGTAAATACCCAGAAGTGGGATTGCTGGATCAAATGGTAGTTCTATTTGTAGATCTTTGAGGAACCTCCATATTGTTCTCCACAGTGGTTGAACTAGTTTACATTCCCACCAACAGTGTAGGAGGGTTCCCTTTTCACCACATCCCCGCCAACACTTATCACTTTTTATATTCTTAATCTTTGCCATTCTGACAGGGGTTAGGTGGTATCTCATTGTGGTTTTTATCTGCATCTCCCTTATGATGAGGGATGTTGAGCATTTCCTCATATGCTTTTTGGCTGTTCGTATGTCTTCCTTAGAGAGACTTTTGTTCAGCTCACTTTCCCATCTTTTAATCGGGTTAATCATTTTTTTTCGCATAAGGCACTTGAGTTCCCTATGTATTCTCGTTATCAGTCCCTTGTCTGAGGCATATTTAACAAAAATATTTTCCCATTCTGAGGGTTGTCGGTTCACACTTGTTACTGTGTCCTTTGCTGTGCAGAAACTTCTTAGTCTAATATAGTCCCACTTGTCTATTTTAGGGATTATTGCCTGTGCTTTGGGAGTCTTATTTAAGAAGTCTTTGCCTACTCCAATGTCTCCCAGAGTTTCCCCAGCATTTTCCACAAGTAGTTTTATTGTCTGAGGTCTTAGGTTCAGATCTTTGATCCATTTTGAGTTGACTGTTGTTAATGGTGAAAGATGGGGGTTCAGTTTCATCTTTCTGCAGGTGGATACCCAGTTTTTCCAGCACCATTTACTAAAGAGGTTTTCCTTTTCCCAATGGATTGACTGATATCCTTTGTCAAAGATCAGTTGGCTATAAGCTTTGGGAGTTATTTCTGGGGTCTCTATTCTCTTCCATTGGTCCACATGTCTGTTTTTATGCCAATACCATGCTGTTTTGATGACCACAGCTTTATAGTATATCTTGGGATCAGGGAGTGATATGCCTCCTACTCCATTCTTCTTACGCAGGATTGCTTTTGCAATACGAGGTCTTTTATGGTTCCAGACAAATTCTATAATTGTCTTTTCTAGATCTCTGAAGAATATCTCTGGTATTTTGATTGGAATTGCATTAAACATGTAGATTAATTTGGGTAGAATTGCCATTTTGATTATGTTAATTCTACCAATCCAGGAGCATGGGATGTCCTTCCACTTTTTTATGTCACTTTCAATGTCTTTTTTAAGATTCTCGTAGTTTTCTTTATAAAGGTCTTTGACTTTCTTAGTTAGGTTTATCCCTAGATATCTTATACATCTTGTGGCTACGGTGAAAGGGATTCCTTTCTTCAGCTCTGCTTCATTCAACTTGTTGTTCATAAATAGAAATGCTATAGATTTTTGGATATTGATTTTGTATCCTGCCACCTTACTGTATTCACTTATTACTTCAAGCAGTTTTTTCATGGATACCTTTGGGTCTTCTAAGTATACCATCATGTCATCTGCAAATAAAGATATTTTCAACTCTTCTTTGCCTATTCGAATGCCTTTAATACTGTTCTCTTCTCTGATTGCAATAGCTAAGACTTCCAGTACTATATTAAAGAGCAGTGGAGAAAGTGGGCAGCCTTGCCTAGTACCTGTTTTCAGAGGAAAAGCTTTCAGCTTTTCCCCATTCAGTATAATATTAGCTGTAGGTTTTTCATAGATTGCTTTTATTGTGTTCAGAAATGACCCTTCTATACCAATCTTACTGAGAGTCTTAATCATAAAAGGATGTTGTATTTTATCAAACGCTTTCTCCGCATCAATTGAGATGATCATATGGTTTTTATCTTTCTTTCTGTTAATGTGGTGTATTACATTTATGGTCTTGCGTATATTGAACCACCCTTGCATCCCTGGTATAAAGCCTACCTGGTCGTGATGAATGATCTTTGTTATATGTTGTTGGATACGATTTGCGAGTATCTTGTTGAGAATTTTCGCATCTATATTCATCAATGATATTGGTCTGTAGTTTTCCTTTTTTGTCATATCCTTATCTGTTTTGGGGATGAGGATGATGGAGGCTTCATAAAATGAATTTGGAAGGTTTCCTTCCTTTTGAATCTTTAGAAATAATTTTAGTAAGATAGGGGTTAATTCTTCCTTGAAAGTTTTGTAGAATTCACAAGTGAAGCCATCTGGGCCTGGGCTTTTCTTTGTTGGGAGATTATTAATTACTGATTCAATCTCCTGGCTTGTTATAGGTCTATTCAGATTCTCTATGTCTTCCTGATCCAATCTTGGTAGTTTATATGCATCCAGGAATTTGTCCATCTCCTCCAGGTTATCTTGTTTGTTGGCGTAAAGTCGCTCATAGTATCCTCTAATGATATTATGTATTTCTGCTATGTCCGTGGTAATATTGCCTGTTTCATCACATATTTGATTAATCTGGTTTCTTTCTTTCTTCTTCTTGATCAGTCTAGCCAATGGAGTATCAATCTTGTTGATCTTTTCAAAGAACCAGCTTTTGCTTTCATTTATTTTCTGTATGGTTCGTTTATTTTCTATTTCATTTATTTCTGCTCGAACCTTTATTATTTCTTTTCGCCTGGCATTTTGGGGGTTCGTTTGTTGTTGTTTTTCCAGTTCTCTGAGGCATGATGATAAGTTATCTACTTGCCATCTTTCCATCCTTTTCTTATGTGCACTAATTGCTATGAATTTCCCTCTTATGACTGCTTTTGCTGTGTCCCATAGGTTCTGGACACTTGTGTCCTCATTATCATTTGTTTCCATAAATTTGTTTATTTCAGCCTTAATTTCTTCAGTAGTGAAGAAGTCATTCAGAAGTAGGTTGTTCAGTTTCCATGTGTTCGTGTGTTTTCGGGGTTGTTTCTTGAAATTAATCTTGAGTTTAATTCCATCATGGTCAGAGAAGATGCTGGGTACAGTTTCTATGCCTTTGAATCTGTAAAGGCTTGATTTGTGTCCTAATATATGATCTATCTTTGAAAAGGTTCCATGTCGGGGTGAGAAAAATGTATATGTTGTGGATGTAGGGTGGAAAGTTCTATAGATATCTGTCAAGCCCATTCCATTTATAGTATCATTTAAGTCCTGTATCTCTCTATTTATTTTCTGTCTAGAAGATCTGTCTATAGGAGATAACGGGGTGTTGAGATCTCCAACAATTATAGTATTTTTCCCTATGTCTCCTTTTAGCTCCAGCAGTCTTTCCTTCACATATTTAGGCGCACCTGAGTTGGGTGCGTAGATATTTATAAGGGTTATATCTTCTTGCTGGATTACCCCATCTACTATTATATAATGCCCTTCTTTGTCTCTTCTTACAGTCTTTGTTTTAAAATCTATTTTGTCTGAGATCAATATCGCTACTCCAGCCTTTTTCTGATTTCCATTTGCATGGAATATCTTTTTCCAGCCCTTGACTTTTAGTCTATGTATATCTTTATCCATAAAGTGAGTTTCTTGTAGGCAACAGATAGAGGGTTTCTGTTTTCTTATCCATTCAGCTAGTCTATGTCTCTTAACTGGGGAATTTAATCCATTGACATTCAATGTAATTATCGATATTTCCATACCTGATCCTATCATTAAGTGAGCCATTTTCTTAGTTGTTTTTTGTTCTCGTATAACTGTCTCTGATTTTTTAGTTTTCCTGGTATAGTACTCCCTTCAAAACCTCTTGAAGAGCTGGTCTGGTGTTGGTAAATTCCTTCAAATTTTGTTTATTTGAGAATGTTTTTATCTTTTTTTCCCATATAAAAGATAATTTTGCCGGGTATAGTATTCTTGGTTGAAATTGTTTTTCACTCAACACTTTGACTATGCTTCCCCATTCTTTCCTTTCCTGCATTGTTTCTGCTGAGAGATCCGATGTTAGCCTGATGGGGTGACCTTTGTAAGTAACCTGGCGTTTCCCTCTTGCCAACTTTAGTATCTTGTCTTTATCTGTTGTTTTTGCCAGTCTGGCTATGATGTGCCTTGGAGATGATCTTCTTGGGTTGATTCTACTTGGGGTCCTCTGTATTTCTTGGGTCTGGATATTTGAATGCCTTTCTAGATTTGGAAAGTTTTCTTCCAGGATCTCATGGAATAAATTTTCCAGGCCCTTATTATTTTCTTCCTCCTCCGGAATACCAATTATCCGAATGTTGGGGCGCTTGATGGTGTCCAGTATTCCTCGTATATTATCCTCATTTTTCATGGTTGTTTTCTCAATCTTCTTGATACTTTTATCTAGGTCAGATGTTTTGTCTTCTACGTTAGAGATTCGGTCTTCTGCCTGGTCTAACCTACATTTAATGCTTTCAAGGGAGGTTTTGATTTCCTCTATCACATTCTTCAAACCTAGAAGTTCCATCTGGTTCTTGTTTAGGGTATCCATTTCTTCTTTCAAGTCATTAAAGGACTTCCTCATCTCCTGGAGCTCCTTGTCTCTTTTCTCTTCCATCTCAGTTAGTTTGGTCACTACAAATATTCTGAATTCCTTATCAGACATGTCCACGACGTCCATTGTATTGACTGTGGGTGATGTAGGATTGATGATTTCCCTTGACGGAGAGGCCTTTTGTTGGTTGCTCATATTTCTTGAGCCTTTGCGATTGTTTTTAGTCATCAGGTAATCTATATGTTTCTTGCCAACTTATTTCAGGTATCTCTGATTCATAAAAGTTGTACAGGCTTAGAAGATTGATGATTTCTCTTATGGTTGGCCTACCTATTACTCACAATTACCATTAACTGTTGCCACTAGCCCTGGAAGGCCCAAAGTGCTCGCTGTTTCTAAGGAGTAGTGAGCCTTCAACTGACCAAACAAGCAACACCCCAAGAGCAAAGAAAAACAAAATGGAAAAAGAAAATCGCGCACCGCGCGCTACTCAACTCACCAAAATTCAAACACTCCAAAGGCTAGTGGAAATGGATCAGACAATGAATGACAGTACCAGGTTGGTCGGGCCTGCAGCCTCAGTCCGCCTGGTGTCCGGAACTGCTGGCCGGCTCGATCCGGGTTTCGGGTGGGGAGGGGTGTGGGTTCGCCTTAAAGTCCCAGGCAACCAACCTGGAGTCCAAGGAGGAAGGATGGTGGGGATACGTGGAGTTGCGGTAGGGTCGGGCCTGCAGCCTCAGTCCGCCTGGGGTCCGGAACTGCTGGCCGGCTCGATCCGGGTTTCGGGTGGGGAGGGGTGTGGGTTCGCCTTAAAGTCCCAGGCAACCAACCTGGAGTCCAAGGAGGAAGGATGGTGGGGATACGTGGAGTTGCGGTAGGGTCGGGCCTGCAGCCTCAGTCCGCCTGGGGTCCGGAACTGCTGGCCGGCTCGATCCGGGTTTCGGGTGGGGAGGGGTGTGGGTTCGCCTTAAAGTCCCAGGCAACCAACCTGGAGTCCAAGGAGGAAGGATGGTGGGGATACGTGGAGTTGCGGTAGGGTCGGGCCTGCAGCCTCAGTCCGCCTGGGGTCCGGAACTGCTGGCCGGCTCGATCCGGGTTTCGGGTGGGGAGGGGTGTGGGTTCGCCTTAAAGTCCCAGGCAACCAACCTGGAGTCCAAGGAGGAAGGATGGTGGGGATACGTGGAGTTGCGGTAGGGTCGGGCCTGCAGCCTCAGTCCGCCTGGGGTCCGGAACTGCTGGCCGGCTCGATCCGGGTTTCGGGTGGGGAGGGGTGTGGGTTCGCCTTAAAGTCCCAGGCAACCAACCTGGAGTCCAAGGAGGAAGGATGGTGGGGATACGTGGAGTTGCGGTAGGGTCGGGCCTGCAGCCTCAGTCCGCCTGGGGTCCGGAACTGCTGGCCGGCTCGATCCGGGTTTCGGGTGGGGAGGGGTGTGGGTTCGCCTTAAAGTCCCAGGCAACCAACCTGGAGTCCAAGGAGGAAGGATGGTGGGGATACGTGGAGTTGCGGTAGGGTCGGGCCTGCAGCCTCAGTCCGCCTGGGGTCCGGAACTGCTGGCCGGCTCGATCCGGGTTTCGGGTGGGGAGGGGTGTGGGTTCGCCTTAAAGTCCCAGGCAACCAACCTGGAGTCCAAGGAGGAAGGATGGTGGGGATACGTGGAGTTGCGGTAGGGTCGGGCCTGCAGCCTCAGTCCGCCTGGGGTCCGGAACTGCTGGCCGGCTCGATCCGGGTTTCGGGTGGGGAGGGGTGTGGGTTCGCCTTAAAGTCCCAGGCAACCAACCTGGAGTCCAAGGAGGAAGGATGGTGGGGATACGTGGAGTTGCGGTAGGGTCGGGCCTGCAGCCTCAGTCCGCCTGGGGTCCGGAACTGCTGGCCGGCTCGATCCGGGTTTCGGGTGGGGAGGGGTGTGGGTTCGCCTTAAAGTCCCAGGCAACCAACCTGGAGTCCAAGGAGGAAGGATGGTGGGGATACGTGGAGTTGCGGTAGGGTCGGGCCTGCAGCCTCAGTCCGCCTGGGGTCCGGAACTGCTGGCCGGCTCGATCCGGGTTTCGGGTGGGGAGGGGTGTGGGTTCGCCTTAAAGTCCCAGGCAACCAACCTGGAGTCCAAGGAGGAAGGATGGTGGGGATACGTGGAGTTGCGGTAGGGTCGGGCCTGCAGCCTCAGTCCGCCTGGGGTCCGGAACTGCTGGCCGGCTCGATCCGGGTTTCGGGTGGGGAGGGGTGTGGGTTCGCCTTAAAGTCCCAGGCAACCAACCTGGAGTCCAAGGAGGAAGGATGGTGGGGATACGTGGAGTTGCGGTAGGGTCGGGCCTGCAGCCTCAGTCCGCCTGGGGTCCGGAACTGCTGGCCGGCTCGATCCGGGTTTCGGGTGGGGAGGGGTGTGGGTTCGCCTTAAAGTCCCAGGCAACCAACCTGGAGTCCAAGGAGGAAGGATGGTGGGGATACGTGGAGTTGCGGTAGGGTCGGGCCTGCAGCCTCAGTCCGCCTGGGGTCCGGAACTGCTGGCCGGCTCGATCCGGGTTTCGGGTGGGGAGGGGTGTGGGTTCGCCTTAAAGTCCCAGGCAACCAACCTGGAGTCCAAGGAGGAAGGATGGTGGGGATACGTGGAGTTGCGGTAGGGTCGGGCCTGCAGCCTCAGTCCGCCTGGGGTCCGGAACTGCTGGCCGGCTCGATCCGGGTTTCGGGTGGGGAGGGGTGTGGGTTCGCCTTAAAGTCCCAGGCAACCAACCTGGAGTCCAAGGAGGAAGGATGGTGGGGATACGTGGAGTTGCGGTAGGGTCGGGCCTGCAGCCTCAGTCCGCCTGGGGTCCGGAACTGCTGGCCGGCTCGATCCGGGTTTCGGGTGGGGAGGGGTGTGGGTTCGCCTTAAAGTCCCAGGCAACCAACCTGGAGTCCAAGGAGGAAGGATGGTGGGGATACGTGGAGTTGCGGTAGGGTCGGGCCTGCAGCCTCAGTCCGCCTGGGGTCCGGAACTGCTGGCCGGCTCGATCCGGGTTTCGGGTGGGGAGGGGTGTGGGTTCGCCTTAAAGTCCCAGGCAACCAACCTGGAGTCCAAGGAGGAAGGATGGTGGGGATACGTGGAGTTGCGGTAGGGTCGGGCCTGCAGCCTCAGTCCGCCTGGGGTCCGGAACTGCTGGCCGGCTCGATCCGGGTTTCGGGTGGGGAGGGGTGTGGGTTCGCCTTAAAGTCCCAGGCAACCAACCTGGAGTCCAAGGAGGAAGGATGGTGGGGATACGTGGAGTTGCGGTAGGGTCGGGCCTGCAGCCTCAGTCCGCCTGGGGTCCGGAACTGCTGGCCGGCTCGATCCGGGTTTCGGGTGGGGAGGGGTGTGGGTTCGCCTTAAAGTCCCAGGCAACCAACCTGGAGTCCAAGGAGGAAGGATGGTGGGGATACGTGGAGTTGCGGTAGGGTCGGGCCTGCAGCCTCAGTCCGCCTGGGGTCCGGAACTGCTGGCCGGCTCGATCCGGGTTTCGGGTGGGGAGGGGTGTGGGTTCGCCTTAAAGTCCCATCCTACCTATTCTCCTCACAATTACCATTAACTGTTGCCACTAGCCCTGGATGGCCCAAAGTCCTTGCTGTTTCTAAGGAGTGGTGAGCCTTCAACTGACCTATTAAGGAACACCCCAAGATCAAAGAAAAACAAAATGGAAAAAGTAAATAGCATGGTGCGCAACACGTGCTGCGCTCTACTCAAATTACCAAAATTCAAATGGTCCAAAGGCTAGTGGAAAAGGATCAGACGATGAGTGATAGTACCAGGTTGGTCGGGTCTGCAGCCTCAGTCCGCCTGGTGTCCGGAACTGCTGGTCGGCTCGATCTGGATTGCAGGTGGGGTGGGGTGGGTGTTAGCCTTAAAGTCCCAGGCAACCAACCTGGGGTCCAAGGAGGAAGAATGGTGGGGATGCGTGGAGATTCAGAAGGGTCAGGCCTGCAGCCTCAGTCCACCTGGTGTCCTACTAATGATGTTCTACACAAAAATAGACACACAATTATGAAGTTTGTGTGGGAGCAGGAAAGACCCAGAAAAACCAAAGACATTATGAGCACAGGGGATGGAGCTAGAGTCTCTCATTACTGAACTTCAAAATATGCTGCAATGTTGTCATAACCAAGACAGCAGGGCACTGGCAGTCAGAGTGTGCAGTACTTGTCTATAAGAGCCTGGTTGATTTCTCCTTGCTTAACTGAATCTTTCTACAGTGTATACAGCCATGCAAACAAAAGTATTGAAGAGTGATTCCACGAGAGCTTTCTTTCTTTCTTTCTTTTTTGATTTGCACTTTTATTATAGTAACAAACATTTGTTACAGTGAGATATACAAATAATTATACTTAAATTCATATAGAACAATATTTACATTTTCATGTTAGACTTTTGAAGTTAAGAGGATGAAGTACAGCTTAAGTTTTACAACAAAGAAGAATATATATGACAGAAATAGAGTTAATAGTATATGTACAGCTCTCTGTTCCTGATACAACATGTGGAAATATTTCATCAGAAAGTTACATCATCTAGAGACCAGCAGTTAGCGTAATGGCTATGTCGCTGGACTCCCATGTTGTGAACCATGGTTCAAGTCCTGGACCCGGTGGCTTAAACTCACGCCGGCCGCATATTCATGTGTGCCCAAGATCCCAAGAGGAGAATGGAGGAGGAGGGATTGAGGCATGGCCATCCCCCCTGGGGGGTGATTTCTTGCTTTATTTCTCTCTGTCTCTGTCTGGCGAGCGCATGCACCCTATAGCAAAAAAAAAAAAAAAAAAAAAAAAAAAAAAAAAAAAAAAAAAAAAAAGGA
>NW_006199623.1:22895-35579 GCF_000334495.1 Tupaia belangeri chinensis
GAGAATGGAGGAGAAGGGATTGCGGCGTGACCATCCCCCCTGGGGGGTGATTTCTCGCTTTCTGTCTCTATGTCTCTCTCTGTCTGTCTGGCGAGCGCATGCGCCCTACAATGAAAATCTCTCAAAACAAACAAACAAACAAACAAACAAACAAAACTCTCCAAAAAAAGTTACATCATCTTAATCTGATTGTCCAAATAATTAAACAGACCTTCTTTTTTAAATACATTTTGTTGTATGTCGTTATGCAATATTATATTAGACTACATATTTTTCT
The DNA here is from genome assembly GCF_000334495.1 of Tupaia belangeri chinensis. Classification (NCBI taxonomy): domain Eukaryota; kingdom Metazoa; phylum Chordata; class Mammalia; order Scandentia; family Tupaiidae; genus Tupaia; species Tupaia belangeri. The sequence continues at coordinate 23,173 of NW_006199623.1, forward strand.
CTAAGCATACCACTTAGTAGCAATATAAAAGACTTTTATTACATGAATTTTTCTAATAAAATATACCTAAACCAAAACTTTATACTTAGGACTTAAGATAGTTGGAAATGAAACTCTAAAATTAAACAAGTAACTTCTAAAGGTGTCACTAAGGCTTATGTATTTTTTAGCTAAGATGCAATCTTTATAAAGACTATTAAATACTAATCATTTATTTTAATAATTAATATATTGATAAAATTACATATTGAAAACAGTTTCAATTTAAAGTAAAAAATTAGTTTTTCATATATATATCTATATGTTTTACATATTGAGACAATTACAGGAGGAAAACCTTCTGAGACACAAACATTCTGAGAAACAAATGATTTCTTGGTTTCTGCCAGTCCACTATTTCTAAAAGGTGAAAAATTGATCCGGAAGTGGCTCACTGCTGTTTCCAGATCGTGATGGGTGGAAAATTCCAGTCCATAGGAAAGGCGATCCCCAGGCCCCACTGTTCTTAGTGACCTTCAGACAAAGTTGAGGTGTGGGGATACAAACTGGCAGCTCAAAGGACCTGAGTGGACAGAGACAACAGTGGTCCTTTAAGACCCAGGTTCACTCCTGGGGAAAACCATTGAGACTAGGCCCTTGGGCTCCCAGCAGGGTTGCAAAAGCTCCCTATGATGTGGAGGCTCTCAGCTCTTCAAGGGACTTGAACACTTGCAGCATCTCCAGCATATCCGCCTCTTGTTTGGGGCATTTGGATCTCTCCTCCTTCAGGTTTGGAACCAGGGAACTTAAGTCCAGTCTCAGCATCAAGTTAACTCTCCACATTTCTGTGGTCTTCAGTAAGGCGGGGGATGTTGAAGGACTCTCTGTTGCCTGGATCTCTCCAAAGACGATGCAGTCACTGCCTGCTCCTCTCTGCAAGCATTGTGCTTGTCAAGAAGCTGACCTTTCTCCTCTATGCAGGGACACTCCATCATCTCCCCCTGAAGGTTGTAAAAAGTCAGCTTTGGACTTGGGTTCTTAGGCAACAGCTCCTTCACCACCTCATCCAGATTTCCAAGTACGAGTCTAAAGAGAAGCTCCACAGAGGACCACAGCCCCTTCATGGCTCTGCAGCCACCACAGGGTCCTGCCTCATCACCGTGGATTTAGTTGCCACAGCAGAGCCTAGGAAACATCTCCACATTCCACCTGGAACCCACCCAGCACCTGGCATTCTGGATTGGTCAGTTATGTGGTTTACAGAGGGGGGAGATGTGGAGAATCAGTTGCATTTCTCTCCACTACTGTTCGATGACCATTCTATTCCCATCCACGCTGTTGCTTTTGTAGCAACCTCAAATAAAAATACAGTGTCATGTGCCATCCTAAGTGACATGACAGTTTGACAACTTTATCCCCCTCTGCAGTAGCCATCACTTCTATCAATACAAGGCTCCTATAGAGTAGAATAGAAAATATCCCATGTAACTTTTTAATCAATACCCACCTTCCATGACCATGTGCAATTTGTTTTGATTTCTATGAACATAAATCAGTTTCAAAAGTTCCAGAATATGACAGAATTAAATAAATCACAATGCACTCCTTGTTGTCTATTTTGACAAAAATGCTCTATCTGATATATGTCCATGTTTCTGTGGAGACAAGCAGTTCCCCTTGTTCATGTGTGAGTTATTACTCTACATTGTGTGAGCATATCACAATGTATTTATGACTATTTGCATTACTTCAAAGTGAGGTAGTAAGGAAACAGTTACTGTGGCTACTTGTCTTCATGTGCTGTTTATAAGCATGTTTTTGTTTGTTGGTGTGTTCTCTGCCCAGATAGAGACAGAGAGCAGGAAAGTGAGAAAACACCTCCCACGTGGGATGGCCACACTACATTGTAATCTCCTCTATTTCTCCTTTCTGGATTTTGGGCACAGCCATGCATCTCAGGCTTGTAATTCAAGTTGTGATTCCAGGATTTAAACATGCAGTTGGCTATTGGACTCCCTCTGCATTAATGACCACACCAATGGATGACCCAAACATGTTATTTGCCCTTTATATAGAAATTCTGGTTTAGGGTATGTAAATATTTCTTGAAGCAATGGTATTGGGCTATAATCCTCAGGTACTAATGTTCAGCCTTTTAAAGAAACAGATGATTGACTTTTGTATTTGTACACAGTCAATAAAAACCACAGTCCAATTAGAAGAATTCAATCACCCAAAAAAGACCCCCTCAACTTTGTTCTAATAACTACATTTTTGTGGTAATAGTGGTGCTAAAAATATTTACTATAAAATCTACTGTTTGAAAAAATTTACACAAAGGCAATACATAAGTGTACAAAGCAATATTGCCAAATGGGACTGAAATAGTACCACGCATTTTTAGGACTTAGTTACCTGGAATAACAGGAAATGTATCAATCCCTCATTAACCTCTCCTCCAATTCCTGGGAACAACAATTCAACTCTGCTTCTATGTTTCACCTGTAATTTTCCTTCTCTTTTATTTTATTTTTTAAGGTCTTTGCATAAATGTGTGCACTCACCAGAGACAGAGAGGGAATGTGAGAAATCATCCATTAGGAGAGAGGGCCATGCCTCAATTCTTTCTCCCTTTTCCTCTCAGGAACTGAGGCTCACACCCACAAATTCTAAGTATTATTTTCAAGCTACCAGGTGAGGGACTTCAACGTAAGGGTTAGCTACTTGAGATCCAGCACCTTACCCACCATGCCCTCTGCTGGCCATTTTACCTAATTAGAGGATCCATATAAGTGTTGTCATGAGATAGTTATCATTTGTAACTGGCTTATTGAATTGGCATAAGGTCCTCAGTGTTCACAATATTGTCATATAATAGAAATTCCTTTAAAATTTATTTTAAATTGTGAAATAATTGTGTTTGGGTGCATACATAGAGCATGGAAATATTCTGTGAAGCTAGGTGAGATCCACCACCAGGCATGAAAAGACAAGCTCTGTACTCTGCCTCTAAGTGAAATGCCAGGACCTTGCTGACTTGGTGATCATAGCTTTGCAGCACATTTTGAAGGACAGTAACATGACACCTTCAGCTCTGTTCATGTTGTTCAAGATTGTTTTAGCTACATGGGGTCTTTAGCACTTCCACAAAAACTTCATGATTTTTCTTCCTATCACTGTGAGAAGAAAATCACTCGTATTTCAATGGGACCTGATTCTTTATATTTAGCTATATTAATTCTTGGAATTCATAAATGGTAAATATCTTTCAATTTCTTTTGTCTCCAACTTCTTTTCTTCTTTTTATTTTATATTTTGCTAAAACACATGCGTGTTCACTGTCAGGACCTGAACAGGATTGATTTCCTCTGTGAAATTGTGACCCTGTGGTCCTGAGGCTCCAGGGGTTACTCCTCAGGTAGGTCTCAGCCTCAGCCTTCCTTTGGAGGTTGGCACCCTGGGCATCTCTGGAGCTTACCTGTGTCCCATGGAATATCCAGCTCCTGAAACTAGCCACATACCTGTCTTCCACCTGTATGTCTAGTTCCCACCAAAAGAGGTGCACAGAGGCAACTCAGCTTCCACAGAATCCTGAATATGCCTCTTGCTGAAGGAATGGTAGGGCAGAGCCTGGAGGAGAGCAGACACAAGGAGATCTGGGAGCCCTGGGACCATGGGACAGGGCTGGGCGGCTGATAATGCAGGTGTTGGCTGGAGGAGCTCATGCTGCTTCCTCCACAGCTTCCTAGCCTGGATGTGAACAGATTCCCTCTGTGGGGAGCTGGAAAGGGGCCCCTCCTATGTCTCAGGTACAGAGCAGGCTCAGGCTCTCCCATCCTCCTGCAAGTATCATTTCTCTCTGTCTCTGACTCTATAACTAATGAGGCACAATCATAATAGGACCTCTGTGCACTTGTAGATGATGGCAGTGGGTGAAGTCCAGGTGAGCCATGTGTCAAGGTCAAGGTCAAGGACTTGTGTCTACAGGAAACACCCAGTGCCCTTTGCTGTGGGGGCAGCTCACAGGTGTGGAATATGGACAGAGGTGATGAGACCTGGTGACAGCAACTGTGCTATGGGCACACATATGAATAGCTCCACAATACAGAAACTTGAACTCTATCAGGATAGGGGAGTGGCAACAACCCTGCATGTCCACAACAAAACAAATGTCTCAATATCCTGAGAATACAGGGGACCAGCTGCTGTGACTTTAGTTCTCACAGGGTCTGGGATGATGGGAACCCCCAAGCTGGGCTGGGAGACTCCCCTCTGCATTGAGTCAGGCCTGTGGGAAGGGAAGTGGGCTCAGGACCACTCAGATAGGAGGTTTTGGTCTCACTTCCCCTCCATGTGTGTCACTGGGTTAGCCAAAGCTGCTCCCACTTCCATGGTCCACTTCACAGTGGTAGTCACTCTCGTCATCTTCCTGGAGGTTCTAGATGGTCAGGAACTGATCTGGGTCAGAGCCTGAGCCTGAGAAGTGATCGAGAGTTCCATTCCCCTTTGATCCCGAAATACCACTAGGGCCTACTTGCATCACAAACCTGGGGCCCTTCCCTGGGCTCTCCTGGTACCAGTCTACATAGTAGTTGCTGTAGCCACTGTTCAGGGTGCAGGTAAGTGTGACTGCTTGTCCCAGGGAGGCAGATGCAGAAAGTGGCTGAGTCAGAACAGGCTGGGAGAGAGACCATGGAAGCACAGATCCTCATTAAGCCTTCAAGGAGGGGGAGAGTCAGTGAACTGTTTTATGAGCAAGGACAGGGTGGAGTTAGGGGACTGGACGTGGAGGACCCTATGGAGGCACTGCCCACTGCCCACCCTGACCTGTGAGAAGAGTGAGGAGGATGAGGAGCAGAGGAGCCCAGGCCATGGTCAGGGTCCCAGTGCTGGATTCTTCAGGTCATCAGCTGAGCAGGGCTCCTGAGTCTCTTATCCCCTCAGCACAGGACTGCACTAGTCAGGACTCTCCCTGCAAACCCTCCATGCAAATCTCCTTCCCACAGAGTGTGCGTCTAACCAGCTCAGGGAGCTCAGAGTGGGAGCTCAGTTTTACTTGATTCCCAGGGTTTGTCTCCCCCTACTGGCCCAGGTTGTTTGAAGGCAAACAAAGTATGTCATCTGTGGAGTTGGTGGCCTATTCTCTGGAAGGCATCTTTTCTGTCATCATCCTTCCTTGGGAATCATCTGTTGACTCAGTGGAGATGTGCCTTCTTCACCCTAGACCTACTCCTGTAAAATGAGTGAGACTGTCCCCCTCCAGGCCTGTCCCACCTGACTGAATCCCAGACCCCCCAGGGCTGATCTGTGCTGACCAGACACCGCAATCTACTCCCCAGACTGAGCTAAGTGAGTTTGGGGTTGTTCTCCACCTCCAACCAAGAGGATTAAGCAGGAAGCAGCTCAGAGACATGGATGAGCATCAGAGAGGCTGCCCTGGCTCCTTGAGGATCCTGATTCCAGGCCTACACTGCCACCTGGTGGCCTGAGGAGGGTTCGCTCAGCCTGGGTGACTCAGGTCTTAACAGCCAGAGCCTGGCCCTGCCTTCTTCAGCCATCATGGCCCAACCCTGAAAGATGAGTCTCAATGGCGAGTGTAGCTTGGGCTTTATCTGAAGAGACCAGGGACAGTAATGACAGCTGCAGCACGTGAGAAAAATGTGTGCACAGGCCTAGGCTTCCGAGAGGGGAATCATAGGAATCTGCTCCACAGAGATAACCATGGTCACTGCAGATGATCCCTAGTTTGTAGAAGACCTGTATCTGAGTTTAGTCTTGAAATAATAATAATATACATAGTACAATAGTACAATGACAAACCTGAGTAATGGTTTGCTAAGGATGTCACAACCAAGAACACAGGCTAGGTGAATCACTTAATTCTGGATTTATAGATTTATTTTCTGATGGTTCTGGAGACTGGAAGTCCAGGGCCAGAGCCTCATCAGGTTTGGTCTCCCTTGGAGCCTGTCTCTGTGGTTACACATGAGCACCTTCCCTCGTGTCTTCTCACGTGCTTTCCTCCTTCCATGTTGCCTGTATGCAAACCTTGCTCTGTCAGAGCACAGCCTTATTGAACAAGGGCCCCACCTTTATGACCTCATTTTTTCCTAGTTACTTCCTGAGAGGTCCTGTCTGTGAACATGGTCACGCTGGAGGGGGGTGGGGTAAGACTGAAACATGTAACTGTTTTCTGTAACAGAATTCAGTCCACAGCAAGCAGTAATCACTGTCATTTTTTATTAATGAGGGGGAGTTATAGCATAGTAAATTATGTAATTGTAGAAATGACATTTTTCAAATATAACTTTTTTCATACAATTTAGGCATTGGAACTAGCAAGCATTTGATCATGGTAAATTATAACATTAAATTGGCCATTTTAGTCACTTCTATGAGCACTTTTTTTTTTTTTTTTTGGGGGGGAGAGATTTTTGCTATAGGGTGCATGTGCTCGCCAGACAGACAGAGAGAGACAGAGAGACAGAAAGCGAGAAATCACCCCCCAGGGGGGATGGCCACGCTGCAATCCCTTCTCCTCCGTTCTCCTCTCGGGATCTTGGGCATGCACACACACGCACCCGGTGTGAGTTTAAGCCACTGGGTCTGGGACTCGAACTGTGGTCAACTATGTGGGAGTCCAGTGACATAGCCATTATGCTAACTGCTGGTCCCGATGAGCACATGTTTTAATCAAGTTGAAATGTAGCATTAAGAGAAGTTAAACCCATCTTTAGTGTAGTCCAATCATTACCATTATCAATGCCCGTGAGTTTTTCACTGTCACAAACAGAAACTCTGTGCCATTGAAATAGTGACACCCTCTCTTTCTTCTCTGCAGTATCTGGTGACCAGTGGAGAATGTAGGGAAGTTGAACTGGATAGGGAGGAAGCTCCCAGGGCTCCATGAACCCACCTCAATGCAGGGAGTGCCAGAGAGGAGAGAATAGAGCTCCTAGTGGCCCCTGGGAGATGCTGATTGACCAAAAAGGCACTTTCTCTGAGCTGTGCTTCTCATCCTTGAGGGACTATGGGCTGACCACTAGGGAACACTGCATCCATGAGCCCATTGGCAATGTGTCCAGCACTTCCATCTCTCCCTCCAAAGTGTGTCATGAACATATCCTGAGAGACCAAGGCTCTTAATGAGACATTTGAGAGGTTATTTCCCTTCTCTACACTTGTTTTCCAACACCAGCTTAAACATCCTCTAGAGATCTGCCCAAAGTGCTGTTTTCAGCCTAACTCCCTCATGGTCAAGGATTCTTTCAAATGAACATGGGTGCTGCTTGTTGTTATGCTGAAGAATGTTTGAATTTCTAGTGAACTGAAATTGAACTATTATATTCCTAATACTATTCATGCTTGTTTATGTGCCATCATATTTCCAGAATTAGAAATGAGTCTATTCTATGTGGCATTTATTTATTTATTTTTATATTTACCACAGAATATGTGAGATCATCAGAGAGAGAGAGAGAGAAGGACAGAGAAAGCAGTGGAACGTGGCTACACAGAATCATTTATCCTCTATTTTCCATCCTGTCAGTATCTGTGTCAAGCACCCACACACACCTCAGCTATTTCTGAAGCTGGCTCTGCCCTGTGTGATCTGGCTCCCAATGTACAGTGCTTCACCCCTGTGCTACAGGGCTGAGCCTGTGCCCTCTATTTTTCCTCCTTAGAAATATTTCTTGGGGACCAGCAATTAGTGTAATGGCTATGTCGCTGGACTCCCATGTAGTTGACCACGGTTCAAGTCCCGGACCTGGTGGCTTAAACTCACACCAGGCGCATGTGCGTGCATACCGAAGATCTCGAGAGGAGAATAGAGGAGAAGGGATTGCAGCATGGTTATTCCCCCAGGGGGTGATTTTCGCTTTCTGTCTCTCTGTCTCTCTCTGTCTTTCTGGCGAGCGCATGCGCCGTATTGGAAAAACCTCTCCAAAAAATTTAAAAAATATATATATATATGTATTTGCATGTTTTGTACCACTCTTCTGTGATGTTGTTTGATTAGGTCCTTTGCTTAAGGGAAGATGTTTGGTCACTGAATGAGTATATGTGTGTTTGTAATCAAATATACATATTCATGTCTGTCTGCATATATTTATATATTTGTTGGACTCTTTTCACAAAGATCCATTGACTCTCCATGGAGGATGGCGGAGCTTGTAGAGTCTAACTATATACTGGGTGTTGGGAGAGAAAGCAGAAAGACAGGAAGCCCGCCATGGTGCCTTGTGCCAGGAGGAAGGAGTGAGAGGGGCCACCTCTCCCCTTTCATTTTTTCCTAAGTGCCTTAGTGTCAGATGATGGAGGAGGGTGAAGAAAAGAGGTTCAGACTGACTGAAATAACCCAGAGTTGGGTGCTACTCCTCATTTTGGCATTCAGACCCTCCTTTTCCAAATGCTTTTTATTTTCAGCCCAGTCTCCTGAGTCAAGTCCCTCCATGTGACTGTTGATGGTGTGTGACTGTCTACCTATGTCAGCCAGAGCTGGCCTGGGTCACTCGAGGCACCTGGACCTTCAGTTGTATGTCAGGATGGGGAAGTCTATGGAAGAATTTATTTTTTCATCTATGGGAAATATTGAGAGAGAACCTCTTAAGATAAGTTATCTTTGGAACAATGTCAGTACATTTCTTTTTAATCATCAACAAAGGGGCCATCACCTGCAGGCACTGAGATTTTTGTCCCACTTCCCCATCTGCCCATGTCTCTGCGAGAACCACTGCTGTGTGCAATCTGACAGTAATACTCAGCTTTGTCCTCAGCCTGTAGCCCAGAGATGTGCAGAAACGCTATGTTCTTTGAGGTATCTTTGGATCCCAGGCCCCAACTGCTTGTCAGAATCTGAGTAATTGTACAGAAACCACCAGGGAGGGCTCCCTGGCTTCTGCTGCTACCGGTACATATTGTGGCCACCAACATTGATGTCACTGCTCAAGGTGCAACTGAGTCTAGTTGTTTCTCCAGGAGATGCAGAAAAAAAAGGGCAGTTGGGTCAGCACAGGCTGGGAGAGGGAACCTGCAGACAAAGACACTCATGGGTAATGGGGTACAGATGAGGGTACACTCCTTAGGGCCTGAGACAGAGGGGCTGATGCGGACCAGGCGCCATCCTTGTGTCTGACACCAGGCCTCACCTGTGCAGTAAGAAAGGATAAAGAGAAGGACAGGAGTCCAGGCCATGGTGGACACAGCCCTGCCGAGGTCCCCGTGCAGGAGCCGCCCTACCCAGGCCTCTTATCTTCCCCATTGGCAGGAAGGAGAGGGGCATCCACAGAGATTTCTTCCCTTGGTGGTGATTTCTGCTGCATCCTGAGTCCAGCTGAAGGTGGATTTTGGCTATCTAGACCAATGAGGCTGAAGCATAAGTCAGAGCTGACCCTATGGGAGGAGGGGGAAGCAGTTGCTGGGCAGTCTAATCCCACACAGCTGTAAGCAGCAGTGTTGGCCCATCCCAGAGCAGGCAGGACTGGGAGTCCCCATCAGCACAAACAGGGTCTCATGGCCCAGCCCTGGGAGTGTGGGGAGGACACAGCTGAAGGCACCCACTTTATAGATTGAGATACACCTGCAGTTCCCCTTGCTGTCCACTGGGAGGAATTCGGTATCCCTGTGGACATGATGACAGGGGCTAGACCTGTTCTCTGGTCATTACCATTTCATGACCATCGACCACACACCCTGGTGTTCCTGAGTAACTAATAATAATGAATACACATTTCCAGGGAGGGCATTTGGACTGCTAGGACGGGAGCCATGGCCAATATGATGACTGTACCCTGTGAGGAGGCTACAGGGAGTGAGAACACAGAGGGCTCTGGGGTGCCGTCTTAAGCATCTCCTTCCTCAGGACCCAGGGATGAAGGTGAATGGGAACGGGGTCTGAGTGAGAAATCTGGCCCTGCATCAGCAGAAACTCAAAACAAGGTCTGAGGAACTGAGCGGGTTTTTAGAAGATGCCCCAGAGGGTGCACGTTTGGCCTTGTGCTACATGATGATGTGCAATCCATGAGGAACGGCCTGTGACAGTGGTGTCATGAGGGACAGAGGCTAGACCCCAGGCCTGGATGTGCTACAGGCTGTCCCACCTAGATTTGTGCAAGTTCTTCCTATAATGTTTGTAAAAATAATTGCCTAAAAGTACATTTTAGTAAGTGTAACCACCACCAGCAGGTGGCATGATGGTTAAGGTGTTGGGCTCCCACATGGCCCAGTTTTGAGTCTCAGACCTGGTGTCTTGCTTTCTCATTCTGTCTCTTTCTGGTGAGTACATGTGCCCAATAGCAAATTAAAAAAATAATCATAAATAAAATTAAATACTTAATAAGAAGAATGAAGAAATGTGGGACCAGCAGATGGTGAAATGGTCATGTAGCTGGACTCCCACATAGTCAATGATGGTTTGAATCCTGGACCTGGTTGCTTAAACTCGCCAGACACATGTGCATGACTGTCCAAGGATCCAAGAAGAGAATGGAGGAGAAGGGATTGTGGAGTGGCCATGCCCCCTTGGAGGGTGATTTCTCACTTTTGTCTCTCCGTCTTTCTCTGTCTCTCTCATGGCAACAAGTGCCCAATAGCAAAAAATGTCTCCAAAAGAAAAAAAAATGTAACCTCAGTGCTCAGTACATAAGATAGTGCCCAGGATACAGGGATGGTGGAAATTACAAGGTGACTGTGTGCAGTTTCCATTGGCCTTGAAGTGACTGAAAAAGTAAGAGTATGTGGATCCAGATTACAAAGACCCTTCTCTGCCATCATGAAGAGACTGAAATATTTTTGACAGTTGTGGGATTGATAGGCTATCAACTGCCCATATTTAATGTGTCTAAATTAGTGTGTTTTGTTATTTATATAAACCTCATCAAAATCAATAACAAATCAAGAACATAAAACATTTGAACATCTACAAAATATACTCATGTCCCTTAGAAATTCTTCCCTCCAACTATTCCTCAGTCCAGGTAACCACTGATTTGTTTTCTCCCATAGCATTTTAGACCTTATTTTTAGAATATGTATATAATTGATATCGTAAGATATACATAATCTTTCTGGGATCATTTATCAGTCATGTTTAAAAATTCAACCCATAAATAATTAACTTCTTGGTATTAATGTTCCACTTTATGGATATATCACAAAGGTTTATCCAAATGCCTACTGGAGGGCAATGGGGATGAGTTATAATTTGCAGCTTCTGTAGATAAAGCTTTTTGAGCATTCACATATTAGCTTTTGTGTATTATTTTATTTTTGATAAACTCAGGATACCCTTGACAGGCTCATGTCTAATCTTTTCAGAAACTGTTCCTTTTCCATGGAGCTTTCACCATTTCTCACACCTTCCAGCAGTGTGGGAGAGTTCTCATTGTGCCCCAAGTTTGCCAACCTATGGCATGGCAGAATCTGTTTTAATTCCAGAGGGCATATGTATATGTGAGAGAATGAGAGAGAGAGGGGCAGAGAGAGAGAGAGAGAGACAGAGAGAGGAGAAAGCACCCACCAATGGGGCTTTATAACCTCACACTCACTTCTCCATTTCTACATGCTGTAGGGGTTTGCCCCTCCACACACACACCAGCCTAGTGTGCTTTTCAAGTGACCAGCGGCCCGTATTTGAAAGGTAGTTGGCCATGTGAGATCTGGATCACTGACCACCAGAATGTTTTTACAAAGTGCAGCTATTAATAGTTGTCTGCAGCACCAGGAAGCCCAGACAAACACAAATCCCCAAAATGGAGCATGCCCAAACTCCAGTGTGAAAGGTGTGAACAGTTGATTCCACACTGAGTGAGTTTCTTTGCCAGAGGAAATCCAGTGGAATAGGGAATGGAGATGTGTACAGTCCTGCCCCTGCATCAATCTGTTCATGTAGAATCAGCTTCCCCCTCAGAGAGTCTGGGTTCTCCCTCCTCCTCACTTCCCCCTCAGCCCACAGCAGCAGAGGCAGAAGAGGCCCTGGTCACATCAGCAGTGAGCTCAGAGCCCTCCAGCTCTGTCTGGGATGTGCTCAGAGTCCTTCCACCTTCCCTTTATCCTTTTTTTAAAAAGGAGATTTTTGCTACTGGGTGCATGTGCTCACTGGTGAGACAGAGACAGAGAAACTGAAAGTAAGAAGTCACCCCCTAAAGAGGATGGCTCATGCTGCAACCCCTCCTGCTTCAGTCTCCTCTCAGGATTTGGGGATGGACACACACACACACCTGATGTGAATTTCAAGTCACCAGGTCCAGGACTCAAACCATGGTTGGCCATTGGGGAGTCAACAGATGTAACCATTACACCATCTGCTGCTCACCCACCTTTCCTTTATATGTTGCCAAAGCTATTGCACATTGTTAGTAAGCTCGCATCAGAATTTCTCCTACATGGAACAAAATACATAATACTTTTCTATGGCTGATATGAAAAAT
>NW_006199623.1:36310-46807 GCF_000334495.1 Tupaia belangeri chinensis
TGGGCTGAACAAGAGACCCTGTCACTGCTGTCCTTGGTTGTGGCTGGAGTCTAGGATGCTCCACAGGACACCAACAATGTCCTTTAGCAATGTGGTTCTAGTTTATTGCACCAACTTCAGAATAAATATTAGGTCTTTATATTAATCATGTCATACACTAGGAGACAATATCAATGTGGGTAAGTTTTTATATTAGACATATAATATTTTAATATCCACAAAATAAGGGTCACAGGCTATGACCTGTAGGACCTGAGGTTTTTGTCCCACTTCCCTGTTTGCCTGTGTCACTGTGAGCAGTATTGTATCCAATCATACAATAATAGTTGGCCTCATCCTCAATCTGCAGCCCAGAGATGTGCAGAACACCTGCATTGGCTGAGGTACCCTTGGATCCAGAGAAGCAGCTGGGGACCCTGGAGCCCTGGTGCTTGTCTGAGTCTGTGTGGTAGTACAGGAGATAGCGGGGAGGGCTCCCTGGCTTCTGCTGGTACCAGTGTACCCTGTAACTACCAACACTGATGTCACTCTTCAGGGTACAGGTGAGTCTGACAGATGCTCCAGGAGATGCAGAGAGGGAGGGCAGCTGAGTCAGCACAGGCTGGAAAAGGGAACCTGCAGACACAGATACATGTGAATGATGGGGCAGGGATGATGATAGTTCTTAGGGATCTCAGCCAGGAGGCTGAAGCAAGCTAGGAGCTACCCTGAGTCCCTAAGACCTGTCCATACCCAGGCAGTGAGAAAGGAGCATGAGGAGGAGAGGAGTCCAGGCCATGGTGGGCACAGTCCCAGGCCCCCACCTGGTTGGGCTGCCCCAGGCTTCCTTTTCTTCTCTCCATCTGCCCCAGGAGGGGCTCTTCATGCAAATGTGTGTCCATCCAGCAACTGCCCAGCCCCTCCCTGAGCCTTGGGCTGGAACTCAGGTCACACTGCAATCTGAGGAGGAGGAAGATTGGCTCCACCCCTTGGGGAGTCCTGAGAGGAAGCACCTGGTGGGGCAGCACAGAGGGCCTGGGTCAGGGGACTCTGCCAGTCAGAGAGGACACAGCTGCTGGGTCCCCATCAGGAAGCACAGGGTCAGACCCAAACATAGGCTCTTTGAATGAATAGTCTGTACTGAGTCACTGTGTAGGTCCCTCAGGGAAGCTCCACAGTGCCACCTGCTAGTCATAGTCACACATGTCCCCAACAGAGGCTTGAGAGATCAGCTGGTTTCTATAACTGGTCAGGTCGCTCACACACACACACACACACACACACACACACACACACGTCCTTCAGGTATTATCTTATTTTTTTTTTAAAGTGACATTGCACTTTCCCTCAACTATTATTCAATAATGCCATAATGGTGAGACAATTAAATTTTACAAAGCAAGTTAATAACTAGTTGTAATGCCTGACAGAATAAACAGCAGACAGCAGTCAGTACTGAAGACTCCAGGATCTTAATTTTGTGGCCTTGGGTCTTCACATTCCTGAGAAGGAAATGACAATGTAAGTGCCCAGTCGGCTAGTCTTGGATATAGTCTCTGAGAGGGAGGTACCACTGGGCAGCAGGACTAGAGGCCAGGTATTAGCCCACTCCCTGGGCCAGGAGCAGAGTGAGCTCTGAGGCTGCTGTTTCAGATTTGTAAGCCAAAGCAGCTCCCTCCCAAGCTGTGGCCCAGGAAATAATAACCTTCACTGAGTAGGACTTCAGGATGGAACTGTTGATGCCACACAGCATCAGACTCAGCCACCTTCCCTAAATTTTCATTGCGGAAGACAGTGACCTTCTGACCAACTGCCCAGTGCCTTCAGAAGGAGGGCTGTGAGTCTGGTGTTCCAGCTCACCTGCTCCTATGGGACAGAGCAAGAAGCAGGTATGTGTGAGCCCTGGGTCCCCTCCCTGAGTCCTTGGAGAATGTCTCTCTTATAAAGGACTAGGGGACAAAGGCTGCAGGGCAGGGAGGAGATGCTCAGAGCTCGGTCTCTAGATGCCCCCACGGGGGATCACAGCATGATAAACTAGGTCTTATCCCCAACCAGACTCCATGGGCATAATTTCTCTATCTACCTGCACTCTGGGTCCTCACTGTTCTTTAGCCCTTTGTGGACCAGATTTGGGCAAAGATTCTGAAGAGGAAAAGAAAAAACTGACAGAAACTTGGAACAATGAAATAAAGTCAGATCCAGCTCATGGTGCAATGGGGGCTCAGAGAGGAGGACGTTCATACATCAGTGAGGACTCCTTTTGTCTAATTATTCTGCAGCCAGCGGAGTGGTTTACCAGTTGTCCTGCAAATACTTTATCTCTGGCATCTACAATATCACAATATTTAATATTAGACACAGAGCCCACCTCCTCCTGTCACTGTGTTAAGTAAGCACATGGGTCACTGCCTTTTCTCTGCAGTGTTTTTCTGCAGGTTTTTACAGTCACTACCCAAGACAATGCCATAGAAATGATCTCATATGTCCCGCACAGGAACAGTGATGCTCTCCCAGCTGAATTATTATCTCATTGGAAAAGTACTCTTTAGCTGGCTATAATTTTTTTTTACATGTTATTCATTGTCAACAATACTTCAAAGCTCAAGTCTCCCAGCTGTTTCCAGACACTGGGCATGGGATGTTAAAGCTCAGTTAAAGTATACAACATTGCACGGGAGGGAAATTGCCCTGTGAACACATTGGGGATACACAGGAAGCTAGATCAAAGAAGACAACACAAAGTGATGTATATATGTGTATATGTGGACCTGTGGGATGGGTCAAGTAGCATTCTTTTTTTTTTTTCAGTTTATAGGTCAGTATGTTTTTGTGTTTGAAATTTTCTTTGTTTCACTTTTTATAGCCAGATGAAATGTGCACTTGCCAGAGAGAGAGAGAGAATGCACCCCCTATTTGTAGTGGTCACACTGCTAAACTTTACCTTGCATTCCCTCTTCTGTCAGGGTTTTGGGTGCACATAAACATATGTGCTTGTATGTTTTCCTTTTTTCTTTCCATTTCTTTTTCTTTTTTTTCTTCTTCTTTTTTTTTTTTTAAAGAGAGATTATTGCTATAGGACAAGTGCATTTGCTGGAGACACACAGAGAGAGAAATTGAGAAGCTAACCCCCAAGGGGGAATGGCCACACTGCAATCCCTCCTCCTTTCTCCTCTCAGGATTTGGTGCTTACAGTCACACATGCCCAGCATGAGTTTCACCCAGTCAAGTCAGGGACTCAAACTGCAGTTGACCGTGTAGGAGTACAACACCTTCACCACTATGATACCTGCTGGCCCTATGCTTGCATGTTTTTCAAGCTATTGGGCCTGGGTTTTGAACTGAATTGGAATCCCCATCATCTATGTGGGGTCTGGCTCTCTTAACTATTAGGCTACAGGGTCTGGCTCTCTTAACTATTAGGTTACAGCACCTACAGCCCAAGGTAATGTGTTCTGACTGAAAATGCCTGACTCATTTCTTTCATTGATTAAGTTTACTCTTAATTATTTGGTTGTGTTTGATGTGATCAAATGCATTGCTTTATTAATTTTATGTGTGTTTGTTTATTTCTAAAGTCATGCAATTCAATGAACATTTGCATGTTGATTTTGTATCTTGAAACTGCTGAGTTTCTTTCATAATTGTCATTGTATTTAAGTTTTTTTTTGAAAGGTTGTCTATATACATGGTCATATACTCTGAGGTAGAGATCATTTTAATTCATTATTTCTTATTTCTCTTCTTTTCAATTCTCTTACCTAATTGCTCTGTTAGATCCTCCAATGCTGCTCTGAGTGCAAGTAGGAAAGTGGTCATCCTTGTCTTGTCCTGAGTTTAGAGAATGCTCCAAGCTGGAGGAACACCTCCAAAGTGGAGCTCCCCAACTTCCACACTCACCCTCTTTATTCTCCTGAAACATGTATTTTCTTTTTTTTTATTTTTAGGTTTTAGTCATAAGGCACATGCACTCAACTGAGAGAGAGCAACAAGGAGAGATGAAAAATGAGAAATCAAACCCTGGGGGATATGGCCATACCACATTCCCTTTTCCTCTATTATCCACTCAGGATTTCAGACATGCGCACACATGCCCCTGGCATTTTTTCTTTTTTGAAAGGTTTTTGCCATAGGACGCATGAGCTCACCAGACAGAGAGACAGTCAGAATGTGAGAAATCACTCTCCAGAGGGGATGGCCACACCACAATTCCTTCTCCTCCATTCTCCCCTTGGGATCTTGGGCACACACGCACATACATCCAGTGTGAGTTTTAAGCCACCGGGTCCAGGACTTGAACCGTGGTCAACTACATGGGACCCGAGAGACATAGCCATTACGCTAACTGCTGATCCCAGCTCCTGGCATGGTTTTCAAGTCACTGAATTCAGGAGTCTAACAGCACAGTTGGCCATGTGGGATCCAGCATCTTAACCACTATGCCACCTGCTGACCCAAAACATGTATTATTCTTAATGTTGTTTTATTTATGTCCTGTGTGTTTCTTCAACCAATGTCAGCTTTTTAAGGAAGGGACCTTTGCTGACTTGTCTTCGCTCTATATTGAGCCACAAGGCCACCTCTGGAGGTGCTCAGTAAATGGTATAAACAGGTGATCTCTAGATAGTCAGCTCTCCTGGGTCAGGGCCAATTGGACTCTGTGTCCTTGATCTTCCTCGACAACTGTGAGGACTGAATAATGAGCTCCCAAATTCATGTTTCTACAGCCTCATCCCCAATGTGTCTGTATTGGAAATTGCACCTTTGTGGGGGCCATATGGGTTAATGAGGTCCCAATGGCAGTGTGCTAGCTCCCGAGGATGGACGTCTGTATAAGATATCTGCACACACATTATCAGAGTCCAGAAGTCACTATCCAGGGATGTAGCCAGAGATGGTGACCTGCAGGCCATGAAGAGAGGACTTATAAGGAATCAGCCTGCTGACAAGTGGACCAAGACTTCCACCCTCTGGACCTGAGAGGAAATAAAGATGTCTGGGGGATGCCCAGCCTGGGATCTGTGCTGTGGGAGCCTCAGCAGAATAAAGTGTATGGGAACTCTTCTCAGAGTCACCTGTCCCTGGACTCTTGGACTACCTTCTGACTTTGAGAAAAATACACAATGTATTATTGCCAAAGACCAGAACTCGGGCAGAATTGGAGAGGTGATGACAGGTTCTCTAGATAAATGTCACTGGACAGAAGCTCAGGCCCAGCTTCAGGCCAAACAGACAAAAGAAGCAGCTGACTTGGCCATGGTGAGTGCTAAGAAGAGAAGTCCTGGAGCTGGACAGGTAGCAGGTTTTTGTCTCACTTCCCCTCTGACCTGGAGCACTGTGAGTACTGAGGCCACTGTCATAGGATTGACAGTAAGAATCACCCTCATCCTCAGCCTGAAGCCCTGAGAGGATCGAGGAGGCCAATGTTCCAGACTTGCAGCCAGAGAATCAATCTGTGATCCCTGAGGGTCAATTGCTGTTACAATAGATGAGGACCCAGGGGGCCATTCCTGCGAACTGTTGGTACCACTGCACACCCCAGTTACAGATGTTGTCACTTCTTCCTGTGCAGGACAGGGTTACCCTCTGGTCCAGGGTCCCAGACACTGAGGGTGGCTGAGTCAGCACCAACTGGGCCCAGGATCCTGGAGGTGAGAGAGATAGAGAGAGGGTGATTCTGGGCCTAGAGGAGCAAGCAGGTCCCATGGACTTCCCAGGCCCTTCCCTTGGCCTGTATCTAGTCACCTGTACAGTGAGCCAGAAGGGTGAGCTGGAGAGGGGACCAGGCCATGGTGCAGAGAATCCAGAGTCCTGCCTCCACAGCTGAAGGAGAGCTTCTTCCAATTTCTCTCTTCCCCATTTCATGCTCAGAGGGGGAGGAGCCAATAATGCAAATGAGGCCCCACCCCCAGTTTGCTGGTCCCACCTGGCCCTGGGTCAGTCCTAAAAATGTCAAGGGTGGGAGGGGTGAGATTTTGTGGTCCCAGGGATGTAGAGACACAGCTGAACCCCTAGAGGGCAGCAGGCAGGGCCAGGGGGCTGCTCCCTACCCTGATCTCCTGAGACTCCCTCAGGAGTGTGCTCTGAGTTCCCCCTTGTGTCCAGGCTCAGAAACAGCATCCTCTTACTTAGTGACAAGATCCTATCAAAGTCAGTCCTGTTTCCCACTACTCTATCTACAAAGTGCCCTCAGTGCCAGGCTAGGGGTCACCTCATTACCTAAGATCTATGTTTATTCTCTTTCTTTGGGCCTCCCTCAGCTCTCTGAGTACAAAGAGACAAGCAGTTCACTTTTCTCTCAGTTCACCCCATCCTCGTCCCAGGCCAATGTGGCAGGCTTGTCTGTCCTTAGTAAATCCTTATGGAGCATGTCCCTGGCACTGGCTGCTCTCTCCCATAGGGTGTGAAATGAGGAGCTTCATAGCCTCAACCTGCCTTAAGGGCTGATCCTGATGGGGACCCCGAGGGCTAAGACCTACAGGGGTCTCCCTGTCTCTCCATCACCACTGGGCAGAGACCCTAAGGGCTACCCTGCAACCAAGGATCTGAGAGGAGATGGGGGGTGGGACTACAGGGCAGAGGAATCAGAACCATCAACTTAGAGCTGAGGGGGTAGTTGTTGGGTTCAAGGGAAAATGAACCTCATTCATGAAGTAGATAAAGATGGAGAAATACAGGGATGAACAATGAGATCTGGGTGAAGGATGAGATACAGAAAAGACAAGGACCCTGGTAGGTCCTTTGCCCCAGGGACCCAGGATGACAATCTCCATCAGGCCAAAGGGCTGTTGACTGGTGGGGAATGACCTCAGAGGTCGTGGGGAAGGAAAGGAGGGCTGAAGCCCTGTTAGAAGGCTGCAGAATGAAGGATGCAGGGGAAGTTTTCAAAAGGACTAACGGGCTCCCTTTCAGGACATACTACCTAGGAAATGAGAGAGGATGTCCCAAATCTTCATGCCCTTCTCTGGAACTATCAAAGAAACAGAATCCTGTAAATGTGTACATTTCTGTAGGAGGAGAAAATAAACATTGTCTCTGGTTTTATTGCTTTGCAGGATGTCAGCCAGGTTGTCACCAACACAGAACACTTGTGTAACTGTCCTGTCCTCTCAGACGATGGATACTGTGTGTTTAGACTCTGACCGAGCTTTGCTGTCTCCCTGTGGTCCTCATGGGCACACCAGTGGGTGAGAGATTTGGCCAGGGTGCAGGTGCTCAATGGATTTGTGTCCAAGGCTCCACATGGACATGGGCTCCTCCAATTCTCTTTGGTCTCTGCAGATCCCTGTGAGGGAGGATCCCTATACAAACATGTCTCCGTTCCCCGTCCTCCTCCAGCACTTCAGTCCTAGGCAGTGACTCTGCTGCCTGGAGGATGATGACATCACCTCTTCCAGGCTCTATTAGTGAGAGAGTCTGGCCAGTGATGGCCCATGTGCCCCCTGAAGTCCTAACAGCCACAGCATGTGACAGTTCAGGGAACTCACCACTCAGCTCTCTCTAGCCTTCTGAGGTTCTCAGCTGGCAGGGACAGACACACTCACCCAGAGAGAACTGAACAGCACCCCATGCTGGTATCTGTCGGTTGTCCCCTCCAGATATTGGTCCTGCTCTCTCCTGAGGCTCCACAGTGTGACTGACTGTGCTGTCAGCTTCTCACCTGCTGGTGCTCAGGGAAGTGGTGGGAGTCAGAGTCTGTTGTTAGAACCCATAGGAATGATGTGACCAAAGCAGAGACCTCAACACACTGTCAACCCTGCACACTACACCGTCAACCCTGCACACTGTCCTCATCTGTATTTCATTTTACAAAAGTAAACTGAGAGTCACTCTTACAGACGTCAGTGGCTCCAAAAGACTTTCACCATTCAGGAAACCAAACCATCGCCTTTGTTCCAAGAGGCATCTTTAGTTAGTTTCATTTTTTTGAAATAATTCTTTTTTTTAATGAGAGATTTTTGCTATAGCGCATGTGCCCTCGCAAGAGAGACAGAGAGAAACAGAAAGACAGAAAATGAGAAATCACCCCCTAGGGGAATGGTCACTGTAATCCCTTCTTCTGCATTCTTCTCTTGGAACTTTGGGCATGCCCACATATGTGCCCAGTGTGAGTTTGAAGCCAACAGGTCTTGAACCATGGTTGACTACATGGGAGTCCAACCACAAAACCATTACACCATCTGCTGGTCCCAATTCTCTTTGATTTCCATTCTCAGTGCCATACTTCTCACCTTCAGTTATGACAGACTCTAAGGTAATCTGTGGTCTTTCTGCTCCTACACATTCACCTGTTCTGGATAGTTTCTATAAATAGTAAGTCAATGTGCAGCCGATTATGTTTGGCTATCCAAATTGCAGTGAGAGTCAGTCCTTAATATTTTCTGTGTTAGAATAAGATTTCTTTTATGGGAGATTTCCTGTCCATTTCCATGTTTACTGTACAAGGACATAAATGTTATTGCACAGATCCTCTGTGATAAACACTGTATTACTGTCCCTGACTCAGGCTCCTCAGCATTAGATAACAGGGTCTCTGATCACGCTTTCCCTAGGTATCATCTAGTCATGAACACAACCGCTTGCATTTCTGTTATAATTTGTCTAACAAGTGACAGCCAGATAGAAAGTACAGTTAACATAAATGTAGCTTTCTGTCCAGCTGAACAGCATACACAGGACTTAAAGCCAGGATGTCCATGTAGCTGAGGACATGATCTTACCCAAGTGCTCTCACCCATGGCTGACTTACTCTACAGACCTGGGACAGTGGCAGTGTCTGGGCTCATCTTCATTGTAACAGCTGAGGGGAGGGTGCGAGTGGAGTTGGTGGGTTGAGGCCAGGGATGACGCTCACACCTTACAACTTGGTAACAACCTGACATAAACTGTCAAGAGTGATGCAGTTTAGATCCCGGAATTAACTTAATTAACTAATTAGTTTTTGCCGGTATGCTCTTGCTCACCAGAGAGAGACAGAGAGATACAGAGAAAGTGAGAAATTGCTCCCCGGCAGGGATGGCTGTGCCATCATGCCTTCTTCTTCATTCTGCTCTTGAAACTTTGGGCATGTACATGTGCCTGTGATCATCCCTTCTCCTTCATTCTGCTTTTGAAACTTTGGGCATGTACATGTGCCTGTGATCCGGGCTGGGTGAGGGTGGCCATCAGTCACCATGGACAGACTGTGTGTGGGCCTTTGTCTTTCTTTCTATGTCTGTCTCCATCTCGATCTCTTTATCATGGAAGAAATAAATAAACAAATTAAAAATAAAGCATCACAGTTTTGGTAAATACCAGAAATGCCTTCCCCACAGGTCTGGACTCTCAGAAGGTGAAGTCAGGGCACTGGCAGGTCAGTGTCCGGTGGGGACCTGGCCTTTCACTGTAACCCTCATGGGCACCCTGTGGGGGCACAAGGAGCTGGCCTTTGCCATTTCCCAATCATTTCTCTGACTCTCAGGTGGCTTGCCCTGTATCCTCAGCCAACATCAGCCCTCACTTTCTCAGGGAAATCTCCACACATAAATGACAACATAAATAATAACACTCACATGTGTGACCTCCCTGTGTGAGCTGGGATGGTTACTGCTCTTCTCAGGGTAGATGGCACTTCCCCAGGGGTGCAAATTGTCTTTCCATTATTTGCAGGATGTTGCAATGATTTTTGTACAGACAGATTTGTGATTTTTAAAATATTTTATATTTGCAGCACATTTTATAATTTTTACGCTCACCAAAATAATAGACATTTTAAAACTACCTTTACATTATGTAAGGGACAATGAAATTTAATAGTGAATTCAATCAAGTTTTTATTCAGTTGAATGAATTGTCAGTACATTCTCCATCTTCTGGGTAGGTAATTGAGACATCCAACAATATTAAGAACAATTTCCACAGCACACATTTTGATCCCTTCCTGTTCCATCTGTTGTGGATGTGACAGAAATTCCAGGTAAAATGTGAGCTCCATTTTGAAGACTGAGAAGTGATGTCAGGGACCCTGGAAGTCTAGGACGTCATCCGTCAAAGTCCTTCTGGCTTCTAATGCTCCTATCCCAGGTCACAAGTCTTTCAGTGGGTGAGGGATGATCAGAGACACATCTACCCAGGTGCACATGCAGGTGACAGCACAGTCCCCACATCACCAGCACCCAGTCCCAGGCTAACCCCATCCTTGGCCATCAGCCCAGAGTAGTGGGTCTGGCATCTGATCTGCGTCTCCTCCCCACCCAAAGCTCTCTCCCCGAGCTCACCTTCATCACCAGGAAAGATACTTGTTTCTGGACCACAGCCCCCACTTTCCCACCTCCCTCAGACTGTCAGATCATAGGGAATCCCAACAGAGTCACCAGTGCTACTGTGGCATTGATGTCTTTATGTGCAGTTTCTGAAGCTTTGCATAGATTTCCACCTGCCCATCCCTTCAGGCATGCTTTATTCAAAGTCCTCAAGTGGCTCTATCAGACCAACCTCACACAACATGTTTGAAACCAGGAGCTAAAAATATGTATTTATTTA
>NW_006199623.1:47041-59438 GCF_000334495.1 Tupaia belangeri chinensis
GCCATAGTCACCAACACTGAAGCCACTGCTCAGGGTGCAGGTGAGTCTAACTGATGCTCCAGGAGAGACAGAGAGGGAGGGTGGCTGAGTCAGCAAAGGCTGGGAGAGGGAACCTGCAGACACAGAATCTCATGAATGCTGGGATTGGCACCGGGGGGATGATTGTCGATGGTCTCAGCTCAAAGAAAGTGAGTCGGGCTGGGAGTTTCCCTGTGTCCCCAAGGCCCTTCCCTACCTGTGCAGTGAGAGAGGAGCACAAGGATGAGAGGTGACCAGGCCATGGTGAGCACAGCCCCTGGTCCCGACATGGCTGCCCAAGACCCCCTTTTCTTCCCACAGTCTGCCGCAGGAGGGGCTCTTTATGCAAATGTGTGTCCATCCAGTGATTGTCCAGCCCCTCCCTGAACCCTGGGCTGGGCTCAGCTTACACTGCAGACTGAGGGGGAGGGAGGTTGGCCTCACCTCTTGGGGAGCCCTGGGAGGAAGCACCTGCTGAGACAGCACAGAGGGCCTTGCTTGGAGGTCTCTGCCAGCCAGAGAGGACACAGCTGCTGGGTCACCATGGGAAACACAGGGCCAGCCCCAGGCCTAGTTCCTTTTCTCTCTTGAATTAAATTATACTTGTTTATGTGATACAATGTGATGCTTCAACACTTGTGTGCATTGAATAATTAAGTCAAGTGTTTAGCATAGTTAAGTGTCCCCTTAAACATTTAATATGTCTTTCTTCATTGTGCTTTCTCACTTATGAGAGTGAGGCAGACAATGACATTAAGGGAAAGGAACAGAGACAGATATTTGTGACAGGTCTTGGTGTAGCAGCCTCTTCCACAGTTCCCATTTAGTCAAGATGCAAGTGTGTGCCGAGGGCCTGGCCTGATCAGGTTTGCAGGGACTAAACCTGGCATCCCAGGCAGCTCCAGTCCCCAATCAGCGGCGCTGCCTGTGTGCCACTGCAGGGAGGGTGACCAAGTGCTACTTCTTCAGAAGGAGAACATCCAGAATGTCTGTGTGTAGCTAGTCTGAAGTATATAAAACTTATAGAATATACTCACCATCCTGGGCCTTCAAAATCGAGACCCATTCCCCTGTCTGATTCTCTTGTGACACCCATTAGCAACACCTCCCCTCCCCCTTATCTCTACCCTCCCTCCACTGACATGTCGAATGTGTAATAACCACGGTTCTCTTGAGTTTTAGGTGATCAACATTTTAGGTTCCATGCATGTGTGAGGTCATAGGGCATTTGTCTTTCTGTCCCAGGTTTTTTCACTTGACAGAAAGTCCCCCAGGTTCATCCATTTCCTGCAATGCCAGGCTCCTGGTAGTGAAAGGCCCTCACTGAGCAGCTGTGCAGGGACCATGGGGCAGTCCCCAGTGGTCACAGCACACAGGGCCCCCTGGCCAGAGACCTGGGAGCCCAGCTTGTCCCTGCAGCTCCCTAGGCCCTATCTGTGCTCATTGCAAAGGCTCTGATTCCTAAGGGCTGACTGTATGATCCTGACAGTCTCCCTTCCAGCAGATACAAACATGTGCACAGGCACGACATGGCCTCAGCACCCCCCCCCCAGCCTAGTAAAGGCCTCCTGGAGCACACATGACTTCAGGGCAGGCGTAACCAATGGAAACACTTGTGTTGGGAAGGTGTCAGCCAGAGACTAAGATGCCAAAATTCTTCCTCAGTCTGAATTTCCACCAGGTTATAACTTTCCATTCCAGTTTAATATCATGATACAAGTGGAACAAACTACTGTGGAAGGCTGCATAGTAGATCTTGCACATGAGCCACTGTTAGTCCATTTTTTTCCCTTACCCTAACATGGCTGTCTGCTTCTGTAAACCTGCTTGCTCTTCCCATGAGGAAATAGCTTGTGCTAGCCATACAGAAAACCATATCCAGGATGACATCCTGTAACTACTACTGTCTTTGCTAACTAGCCTGAAAACCTTTTGTTTAGCAAAGAAACTGCTTGCATGGAAACCCCACTCCCCTCAGGTATAATTAACCTGCTTGGTTCAGCTTCTGTAACTGCTTGCATAGAAACTCCTGGTAATTGACCCCCTGTAAAAGACTTCTCCAACTTTAGTTGGGGCTACAGTTCTGACTCTCAGTGCCCCCCTCCACCCCGAGCCTCAGACTGTAGTCGCTGGCCAGCTAATAAAGACTCCCTTTAAACTTAATCTGACTTTGGTGGTCATTTATTTGGTGGCACTCTACAACATTTGGAGGCCCCAGCGAGATCTGGGAACCTTAGAGTGGCTGAATAACACCCCAATGAGGATGCTCCTTATACCCTTCCCAGGTCCCAAGAGGGGTAAGGAGGCCTCACAAACATGAATCAGAAGTTGGAGTCTCTGGTGGCACCTGAATCTGGTAAGATTCTAGTTATCTTGGTTTAAGAGCTCTCCTGGTGGGACTTTCAGAGGGCTGGATGCAGCGGAACCTCCAGGTCCCTGGACCTGAGTGTGATGGCACTTTGGGTCCCTGGTGACAGTGATTTCTAAATACACTGCCTTGCTTTGTCTTGTCTTTGAAAATGGAACAGGACCAGTCTGCTTGTCTTTGGGTGCACTGTCTTGATTTGTCTAGTCTTTGTCAGTCTTGTTTTTGTCAAGATGGGTCAGGGACAATCGTCAGTCTGTTTAAATGTGTCCCCCTTAACTGTTTTCTAGATCTCTTTCACGAATTTTGAAAATGTATCTCTGTGAACTGTCTTATTAATGTCCATGTAACCCCAGGGAAATTGGCCCTTATAGTCCTGATGTGTGTGTACATACATATGTATGTCATGTTATGTACTGTACGTTGTATGTCTGTGTAAAAACGGCCTTAAGAATTCTATTCAATTTGGTTTATAAAAATAAGTACTCATAAAAATGGGTTTAAATGCTTTTCAAATTCATATACCTTTAGTAAACAATCTGGTTTCAAATTAATAACAAAAGGGTTAATAAGTGAAAATCTTCACAATTTTCAACATATATTTTGTCTAGGTTTTTGTTAATCAAACAACATCATGCTTATCTTGATGTGGTTAGTTTAATAAAACAGCTAGTGTTGTTTGTTACTTTTTCTGTTTTTTAGTTTTAGTACTGACAGAGGATCTTTGACCTCAATGTAACTCTTGGATGTTTACAGAGGGCCCCTGAAACATCGAAAAGGGAGATGTTAAACTGATCAGGCATACTTATCATTTATATGTTAGATAAAGATAAAAAACATTGTCAAATTAAGTCATTCTAATTTTCTTGACATTGTATTTAAATTATATGTAAAGATATGTTATGTTATGTCTATATATGTATTGTGTTCCAAAAATAATTTGAGATTTCCAAAAATTTATGATAAAGTATTTATCAGTCATGTGGTAAGTTATTATGTTAAACTGGTTTCTAACCAAATTTCATCAGTTATGAATTTTTGTCAAAACATTAACTATGACTATTATCCTAATATCATATCCTTAAGGAAATTCACCAAAAAAAGTTAAAAAAATACTCTTAAAAGTACTGGTTTCTAAAAATCTAATCATTTAACTGGGTAAAATTTTCATTTCCTATGTGAACTGATTGGTTTTCTAAACTGCTAAACCAAAATTAACCAAAAAAAAAGTTTGACAAAATTACATGTTAAGTAGCCAATACAATACACCTGAGTTATAAAATAAAATTAATATAAAAAATATAAGTCTAATGTTAAACATGGACTCATTGAAGTATTACTGCCTGGTTTTCTCTGAGTCCTCCTTATAATTTTTATTATTAACTTAACATGCTTTAGTTATTCCTATTGTTGGACCATGATGAGACACCCTGTGTCTGTGGAGTCTCCTGTGGAGCAGGAGGGGTGGGAAGGTAGATCACCTGGTCAGCAAATGATCACTCCTCCTGCACCCTCATTTTTTTGGTCTCTCTGGGCAGGGACCTGGGTTGTGCTATTGACTTTTCTGAAGTTGTTTTTCTCAGGTCTGAAAGTGGAAGCAGGTGGTAGTCCAGCGATTTGACCTGTGGAGGGCAAGTCTGGGGGCAGGAGGGAGGGCTGGAGCTCCTCTCTGACCTGCATGTCCACAGCACACAGTGCTCTCTCCTGGCCTGTAGGTTATGAATATCCAGGGACCATGTGGGGAACATCCAGCACAGCCTCTGGGGTCCACAGTGTGGACTGGGGACCCCTGAGCTTCAGTCTTCTCACACAAGTATGTTCCCTCCTTCTGTCTGTCCCTCCCTTCCTTCTTTCATCTATTCAGTTCCACCTTTTTTACTTCTCTCATTAAATTCCTTCTTTATTCATCTTCCCATAAGTTTTATCATATCCAAGTAATTATTTCCACATCCATTGTAGGGATACTTTTCTATTCAGCTCTTATATGTTGGTCCTGGCTCTTTTTTTCATTAGCAAATGAATGTCCAGGTCCTACAACAAAATTTGTTGAAAAAGCTATCCTTTCCCTGTTGATGGTCATGACCTGCATCTGGAAAACAGCACAGCCATGTATGTCAACACAGAGTTGATTCCTGGGGTCTCTGTTCTACTCCATTTTCCCACACATATGTCTATCTACATGTCAGCACCACTCTGTTTTATGTTTTCAATGTTATTTATTTTACATTTTTATTGCCTGAGGCATGTGTGCTCACCAGAGAAATAAAAAGAGTGAACGTATCCCTTGTGGGACAAGGTCACACCGCTAACTTTTTTCTTGCATTCCTCTTCTGGTCGGGATTTTAGGATCACTGGCAGCTTTTCAAGGTGCTAGGGATGGGTTTTGAAATGAGGTGGGAGTTGCAGTCAGTCATGTAGGACTGGAATCTCTTAACCACCAGGTCACAGGGCTGGCCCATGGCTACATTAGTAGTTTAAATTGTACGAGTTTATCATGTCCTCAATTTAGTTTATTTCCTATAATTTTGTTATTTTAAAAGTATAAAGTACATTATTTTATTAATTTTGTTTGTGGCTTATTATTCCTTTATGCCAAATCGACATATTTTTCTGTGTTAATTTTATATTTTGAAATTGCTAAATTCATGTAAGGACTGGGATCTCTTAACCACCAGGTCACAGGGCTGGCCCATGGCTATGTTAGTTGTTAAAAAGGTATGAGTTTATCATGTCCTCAATTTAGTTTATTTCCTATCATTTTATTATTTTAATAGTATAAAGTATATTATTTTATTAATTTTGTTTGTGGTTTATTATTCAGTTATGCCAAATCAACATACTTTTCTGTGTTAATTTTATATTTTGAAACTGCTAAATTCATTTCATAGTTCTTATACAATTTGGGGGAAGTTTTAAAGGTTTGTCTACCTAGAAAGTAATGGGCTGGAAAGGCAGAGGTCCTTTTATTACATTATTTCTACTTTCTCTTCCTTTTATTTATGTGTTATCTGATTGCTCTGTTAGATCCTCCAACCCTGTGATGAGTGGACATGGGGAAATCAAGCACTCTTCTTGTCCTGAAATTAGAGAACCCTCCAAGGTGAACCTCCCCACCCTCCCACTCACCATTTTCATTCTCATGAAACACTTGTTATTCTTATTACTATTTTTTATTTATATCCCCTGTGTTCCTTCAGACAATGTTAGCTCTCTGAGAAAGGGGCCCTTCCTGACTGGTCTCCACTGTGTCCTGAGTCCTGCAGGTACTTCTGGAGCCAGGTGCACAGTAGGAGCTCAGTACATGGTGTGGACAAAGGTCGTCCAGTCACCTCTCCTGGGTCAGACCCATCAGTGCTCTGCATCCTTGTTCTTCCCTGGTCCCAGTTAGGACTGACTGTGGGCTCCAACATTCATGTGTTTAGAGCCTTACTCCCAATGTGTCAGTATTTGGAAGTTGTGCCTCTGTGGGGGTCATTAGGGTTAATGAAGTCCTAATAGTGGGGCCCTAATTACCGAGAATATGTATCATTTCAAGAAATCTGAACACAAACCACACAAAGTCCAGGGTGTCACTATGCGGGGACACAGCCAGAGATGGTGACCTATAGGCCATTGAGAGAGGACTTAGAAGGAACCAGACTGCTGACAAGTGGATCAGGACTTCCAGCCTCTGGACCTAAGAGGAAATAAAGATGTCTGGGGGCTGTCCATCCTGGGGGCTGTTCTGTTGGAACCTCAGAGACTAATGTGCTCCTGGACTCTGTGCTCAGGGTCACCACCCTTGTCCCCTGGACTGTCTTATAAATTCAAGAAAAATACACAACGTGTTATTGCCAAAGACCAGAACTTGGGGCAGGATCAGAGAGGGGGAGGACAGGTTTTCTACACAGATGTCACTGGACAGTAGCTCAGACCCAGATTTTAGACCAAACAAACAAGTAACAGCTGACTCAGCCCCAGTAGGTGTTGAGCAGAAAAACCTCAGGGCTGCAGTAAGCAGGTTCTTGTCACACCTTCCTCCTGTCCTGGAGCACTGTGTGAGGACTGAGGCTGTCATCATAGGAGTGACAGTGATAGATAACCTCGTCTTCAGCCTGGAGTCCTAAGATTGTCAGGGAGGCCGAGGTTCCAGACTTGGAGCTAGAGAATTTATCTGGGATCCCTGAGGGCCAATTGTTGTTTCCATAGATGAAGAGTCTGGGAGCTGCCTCTGGGAGCTGTTGATACCAGTGCACACTATTGCCATTCCCGATGTTGTCACTGTTTCCAATGCAAGAGAGGGTAACCCTCTGGCCCAGGGCCCCAGACATTGAGGGTGGCTGAGTCAGCAGACTGGGCCCAGGACCCTGGTGGTGGGAGAGACACAGAGAAGGTGATTCTGGGTCTACAAACAAGAGGAAAAAGCAGGTCCCATGGTCTCCCCACACCCTTCCCCTGGCCCTGTATCTAGATACCTGTGTAGTGAGTCAGGAGTATGAGCAAGAGAGGGGTTCAGGCCATTGTGGTTTGGATTCCTGAGTCCTTCCTTCTGGGTCCACAGCTGAAGCAGAGCTTTGCTCAATCTCTCCCTCCCTCTCTTCATGCTCTGAGAGGGAGAGGGGTCATTCATGCAAATGACCTTCATCCCCAGGTTGCTGGTCCTACCTGGCCCTGGGTCAGGCCCCACTGCCTGAGAATGGCAGGGGCAGGATAGGTGGGGCTGTGTGGGCCCAAGTGTGGGAGGTGTCATTTGTGAGTCCTGAGCAGAGGGCTGCAGGAAGGGCCAGGTGGTGGCTCCAAGCTCTGATCTCCCCTAGACCTCTTATAAACTGGACCTTGATGGGCCCTGTTGTCCCAGTAAAGACACAGTAGTCTGGGGATTTATAAAGAAATAGACATTTAGCAACTCAAGCTTCTGGTATACAGAACATGACTCACAGAAGAAGACAGCATGGTCTGCATTTAAAGAGAGAGAGAGAGCTTCATGCAGCTACATCATATGTAACAACCTGTTCTCACAATCCCTAATCTCATTTTATGAGAGCCAGAACTCACTGGGTCTCTCAGGATATCATCATCTATTCATGAGACTATCACCTCCATGATCCAATCTCTGCCCACTAGAACTCACCTCTCAAAACTGGTCACATTGGACCAAATACAAAACCTTGAACCTTTGGGGAACAAACCATGATCCATACCATAGCAGGATTCCTGCACCAGTGTAAGGAGAGAGTGGTCATCCTGAAGGCACAGACACTTCATGTTTGGAAGCTTCTGGAACTGATCCTGTGTCTCTTCCACTGACTCATCTTGACTTGTCTCCCTTCTAACAAAACTGTGGCCTTATAATACTGTATAACTGAGGATGTGACTAACTGTGGTGAATTATCAAACCTAAATGCTTGTCAGAGCCCCTGAATTTGGAACAGATCAGCCCAAAGAGTGCTGATGCTGGATCCCCTGAGGCTGGTGTCTGAAGTGGCAGAAAGGGAGAAGGCTTGTGAAGACTCCTGCCATTAACCCATGGGATTTGTCCTAGGTCAGGTATTTACCACAAGGAAAGAGTTGAGTAATCCCACCAGAGACTTTTTAAAATTTTGTTTTATTTTATTATCAAATGTCATATTAGAACACAATTTACTACATAATTGCATTGTAAAAGATGGCTATTATTACCTCCGTTCTTCCTATAACATACTTAAAAATAATTTCACTTAGGACTTATGATTTTTGGAAATAAAACCCTAGAAAAAGCCCCTGTAACTTCTAAAAGTATCCGTAATAGGCTTATATTTTCTAGTTATAAAACAATACTTATAAAGACCAAAAAGTAGAAATTGTTTATTTGTAAAATTAGTATGTTGATAAAACATCATCTTGAAAAATGTTTCAATTAACATAAAGGATTAATTGTTTAAATATATTCTTTTCTATGCTAATGAGCAAAATTTAAACTTTCTGTGAAGAAAATGAAAATACAGTATTTCTTGGTTTCAGTCATTCCAATATTTACACAATGTAAACACTTTACCAGAAGAAGCTCAATGCTATTTCCAGGAGGTGTTGGTTGGGAAATTCCAGCCAATGTGGAAAGACCTCCCCAGATCTCCTCAGTGACCCTCGGATAGAGTTGAGGTAGTTGAACACAGCCTATCAGCTCAGGAGGCCTGAGTGAACAGAAGGAACTTCTTTAAAACCCAGGTTAGTTCCTGTGGGAAAAAACATTCAGGCTGGGCCTTTAGGCTCCTGTGAGGGTCACAAAAGCTCCCTATGATGTGTAGACTCTCATCTCTTCAAGAAACTTGAACACTTACAGCATCTCTAGCATCTCCTCCTCTTTGGAGCATGTGAATCTCTCCTCCTCCAGGTCTTGAACCAGGGACTTTAATTCCTGCTTCAACATCAAGTTACTCCTCTTCACCTTTCTGTAGTCTTTGGTAAGCTGGGGAATGTTGAAGGATTCTCTCTGTTGCCTGGCTCTCTCCACAGATGACTCAGTCCCTGCCTGCTCCTCTCTATCAGTACTGTGCTTGTCAAGAAGCTGACATTTCTTCTCCATGCAGGCAGCCAGGGTCTCTGCAAGCTACTTCTGTCTTCTCGCTTAACACTGACTTGTCACTGACCTAAAAAGTCTGAATAGAAACAAGAGGCCCACCGGGAAACAGAGGAGATGGGACACTGCAGCGGGGAGCACAATCTTCCCCTGGAGGTTGTAAAAAGTGAGCCTTGGACGGGAGTTGTTGGGCAACAGCTCCTTCATCATCTCATTGAACTTCTCAAATATCATCCCAAAGCCCAGTTCCACAGTGGACTACAGCCCCTCCATCGCTCTGCAGTCACCCCTGTCCAGTCACTGTGGATCCAGCTGCCCCAACAGACCCCGCGGAATGACCCCACATTCTACCTGGAACCCAACCAGCACCTGGCATTCTTGGACTGATCAGTTGCATGGTCTGCAGAGGAGGGAGATGTGGGAAATCCAAAACACTTATCTGCACAACTATCCAATGACCATTCTGTTCCCATCCACGCTGTGGCTTTTGTTGCAACATCAAAAAAAAATTCTGTGGCATGTGTGAATCATAGTGTATGTATGGAGAGTTTTACAAGTTTATTCCCCTCTGCAGTAGCCAACATCCCTAACAATATATGGCTCATATTCAGAAGAAGACAAAATACCCCATGTAACATTTTAATTAATACTCACCCTCCATGACCATGTGCAGACTATTTTGATTTACATTAGCACCAGTGTCAGATGTTCCCTGAACATCACAGGATTAAGCATATCACAACACACACTTTTTGTCTCTTTTGACTAAAATAGCCGACCTGATATACCTCCATGTTTCTCTAGGGATATGCAGTTCACTTTGTTCATGTTTAAGCCACTTGACACTTTAGGAGTACATCACAGAACATTTATAGCCATTAGTTTTTATTTTTATTTGTTAATTCATTTGAGAGAGATTTTTGCTCTAGGATGTGTGGGCTCACCAGAGAGAGACAGAAAAATATAAAACAAGATGTCACCTCCCTCCATGGGGGAGATGGCCATGCTGCAATCTGTCCTCCTTCATTCTCCTCTCAAAATTCTGGGCATGCAAGCATGTGCAATTGATGTGAGATTTAAGCTGCCTGGTCCAGGACTCAAACTGTGGTAGACTATGTGGGAGCCCAGCCATTTGGACATAACCATTAAGCCATCTGATGGTACAAACTTTACTTATTTTTAAGAGGGATTTTTGCTTTTGTGTGCATATACCCATAGGAGAAACAGACAGAAAGCCAGAAATACTGCCCCCCACCCCCAACCCCCAGAGGGATGGTCATGCTGCAATCCCTTCTCCATTCTCTTCTCAGGATTTTGGGCATGCACACACAGATGCCCGATGTGAGTTTCAAACTTCCATGTCTGGGACTCGAACTGTGGTTGTCCATGTGGGAGTTCAGTGATATAAACATTATGCCATCTGATGGTCCCAAGAGTCTGAGTGTGATTTTTAACAGGATCTTGCCATGTCAGAATCCTCAGGCTCCAGTTTCTCATGTAGCTAGGACCACAGATGTGCAACACCTTGTTCACCTCATTTAGGGAGGGCAAAGAATTAAACCCAGACCTCCCAGGTGGCTTCAAACTCAGCCCCAACACCTTTGTAGTGCACACCACCACTGTTGATCCTCTGGGTTGATCTATACACATTAAATCACTGTATCATGATTATATCTAATTTCTTATGTAGTAATTCTATGTTGGCTGACATAATCCAGAACTGAGAATGTGTGTGTGTGTGTGTATGTATGCATGTGTGTAACTTGTGTCTGTGTGTTAACTTTTGTCACACCTGGGCAATTGCAGAAATATTTTTATACTTCCATTAACATCACACATTAGTGTAAAAGCTAAACTAAAAACTAAAACAAAGACTGCCCTCCAAAAAATGTATACAAACCCCTCCTGTGGCACCATAGAGAATGAGCTTCCTGAGTCCACAGAAGCTACAGGCAGCCTCACTGCAGGAGATGGAGATGTCAAGAGCTCAGGGTGAGACTGAGCTGGGGGTTTACGTCTCACTTCCCCATTGCCACCTGTCACTGTGATAATGGTCGCCGTGCCACAGAGAACAAAAATACACAGACTCATCCTTGGGCTGGGTCCCCATGATGGTGAGGGCAGCCTTGCCTCCAAGCAGGGAACCTGAGAATTGGGCAGGGAGTCCTGGGTACCAGTTGCTAGTTTCACCTATTAGACCCCAGGGTACCTGGTAGGGCATCTGTTGGACCCATGCTGTGTAGTTGCTGGTGGTGACAGACCCAGCACTGGAACCACAGGTGAGTGTAACTGTCCCCCCAGGAGTCATGGACAGTGAAGGTTCCTGAGTCACCACAGCCTGAGAAGCTACTCCTAAGAACAGATAAGAGACCAAATACTAAGGAGAGAGACAGGGCCATAAAGGGTCAGTGTTGCCTCCCCTCCTTCAGCCCAGACAGCCCCTGACCTGTGCAGTGAACCAGGAGTGCGAGCAGGAGAGGAACCCAGATCATGGTGTACAGAGCCAGCCCCACAGCTGCCATTATAACCCCACAGCTGTCATTATAACCCCACAGTTGCCATTATAACCCCACAGCCTGAGGGGCGGGTCTTCATGCAAATGAGCTCCCCTCCCAGGGGACCTTACCTGGCCAGGTCAGAGCTACTGAGTTGTCACACATCAGTGACAGGTGTTCATTCATGGGTCTATTTGCAGCTCCTCCACTGCCAGGACCCATTCCACAGTGCTCTCCAGCGCCCATTGTTAGAATATTACCACTGGAAGGATGCTCTCCTCTGCTCTTTTGCCTTCCCCTCCCTCTCCTCACAGGTTTGGCAATGTTACTTCTGTAACTATGTCAAACTGATGTTTAAAAGATCTCAGATTGAACCCTATGGAAAAAAATTGGGAAAGGGGAGTTTTGCATGTGTAACCAAAGTACAAAAAAGAAAAAAAAAATGAAACAAAGAAAAACAAAAGAAAAAGTCACTCCATACAAAATGTGTCTTAATAGACTAACACTTCTGTGTTCCTCTGGGTCTGGTCATTCAAATTTATGTTTAGAATAAACCATGTTTGGAGGCTGCAGGCCCGACCCTACTGAAACTCCATGCATCCCCACCGTTCTTCCTCCTTGGACCCCAGGTTGGTTGCCTGGGACTTTAAGGCGAACACCCACCCCTCCCCACCCGAAACCCGGATTGAGCCGGCCAGCAGTTCCGGACACCAGGCGGACTGAGGCTGTAGGCCCGACCAACCTGGTACTGTCATTCATTATCTAATCCCTTTCCACTAGCCTTTGGATTGTTTGATTTTTGGTGATTTGAGTAGTGCGTGGCGCGCAATGCACGCCGCGCGATTTTCTTTTTTCATTTTGTTTTTCTTTGCTCTTGGGGTGTTACTTATTTGGTCAGTTGAAGGCTCACCACTCCTTAGATACAGCAAGGACTTTGGGCCTTCCAGGGCTAGTGGCAACAGTTAATGGTAATTGTGAGTAGCA
>NW_006199623.1:64668-92662 GCF_000334495.1 Tupaia belangeri chinensis
ATAGCAAGTGAACAATAGAGAGGCAGGACGTTAGTGAGAAACAGATAGGGCTTATTAAACTGTTGATGATGACATGTATAGTATTCTCAACTGGATTGGTCTGAGAAGTATTTCATGATGGGCAAAGTATTTTTACAAGCAAAATGAGAAATAGCAAGTGAACAATAGAGAGGCAGGACGTTAGTGAGAAACAGATAGGGCTTATTAAACTGTTGATGATGACATGTATAGTATTTTCAACTGGATTGGTCTGAGAAGTATTTCATGATGGGCAAAGTATTTTTACAAGCAAAATGAGAAATAGCAATTGACTGTTTTAAAAAATAATTAGAATAATAAAAATAATGATTGGGGAAAACATAGAAAAGATATTGAATGTTGAAGTGGGGAGATTAATGTCTCTGTACTGACGGACATGCATGGCATTTTCTTTTGAAAAAACAATGTAATACACTGTAAAGTTATATGTAATCCAATGTAATATAAAGAAGATTATGATGATGATAATAAAAAAATAAAAATAAATAAAATAAAAAAAATTGTAAAAAGAATAAACCATGTTTAACTTATTTCTATAGACCTTAGTGACTTCCGTGGTCAGTATCCTCGTATTTATCTGGTTTGAAGCAAGGCACAGACACTGGAGTTTTTAGTGTTTTTCCAGAGAGAAAGCTGCTCATGATGGTTTAGATCATACCTTGTCCCCCAAAGTTGTGTTTAGGGATGTGGTGTTTTTAGTTGATGAAGCCTAGTGAGTGGTGGTTGGATCACAGTGATTGCATCATGGAGCCACCACTCTCAAGGATAGATTAATGATGTCTGATGAGACCCAGTGAGTTGGAGCTCTCCTGCGAAAGGGCTAGTTCTTATGAGAGCTGCTTGTTATAAATGAGAGCTGCCCACAGCTTGTGCTCTTTCCTGAGTTTCTCTTTGCTCATGTTGGCCATGCTAGAGTCCAGCCCGATGCCAGGTCTATGTCTTTAAACTTTCCAGCCCCCAGAATTGTGAGTCAGTAAGTTCCTCTTTATTTTTACATCATCCAGTTTTGGTATTTCTCTTAGTAATGCAAAACGGCAGTGAGACACCAGTGGGTCAGGAAATCCCTTCTGTTCCATATTTACAACCTCTGAGAGTGTAACAAGGAGACTTGCTCCTAAAAAACATTCTCAGCTAGGGTCAGAGGAACCATCTGGGAACCATCTTTGGATGCGTCCACCCACCCATGGATATTAATTTATAATCATGGGCTTCATTTAAACCTCTGATGACCGATGTACTATCAAGGAGCCTCGAGTGCTTCTGGAAAGTGTATGTGTGGGGATTTGTGTTTCCTTTTCATTGCTGGGCCTGTTGCTGGCCTTCAGAGAAGGGGATGAACAGGCCACAGTGGATAGTTTTCTGGAGACATCCTGATGAATTCAGATGAGCATCTTCTGAATCACTCTCAGATCTGCAGGGGACCGTGTACAGAACTTGGGTCAGAAGAGAAAGTCCTGGAGGGACACTATGTGTGAGAGGATAGGAGACAGTAGGAGGACTCCTGCCTACATAGAATGTGTGTGGTTGCCACATTTTTCTGAGGAGATCAGAAACTCCTGACTCAGCCTCAGAGGTGGCAAAGTGGCCTTAATGGTCCTTTCTTGATCCTTCCTCATTGATCTTCAGTTTCATATGCATACCATCCTTGCTGTGTTGTGGTCAGTCCCTCCTTGTCTCCCACCTTGATACCTAGATTCTAAGCCCTAGCACTCATACTCAGCTTTGCCCTTTGGTTGGAGGGTTAGGGCTGTTTTTCTTCTAATGAGAAGTCCTGAGAAGGGCTGGGCTCCAGGAGTGTCTGCCATTTGTATCATAAATCTATATTCTGTGGGCTTGACCAGCCTTCTTCTAGAACCAGTGTGAGTAGTAACCACTGGTGACCATTGCAGGGCCAGACACACTGTAGATGAGAGTGACTGTCCCTCCTGGGGAACACGGTCAATGAGGACCCTGAATCACCACAGTCTGGGAACCAGAGCCTGAACCAAAAACAAACACACATCAGGAAGAGGAAGGACAGAGGGATCATGACATGGCTTGTTCCCAACATCTCCATGGACCTAGGTATCAGGAAGAGGAAGGACAGAGGGATCCTGCCAAGGCTTGTTCCCAACATCTCCATGGACCTGGGAAGAGAGTAACGGGAGGCAGGAGAAGGACATGGGGTGTCCAGATCATGCTGTGGGCTCCCCGCAGATACCAGAACCTGCAGCTGGAGCTGCACTCTTTTTTTTTTTTTTCTTTTTTTTTGAGAGTTTTTTTTTTTTTTTTGCTATAGGGCGCGTGCACTTGCCAGACAGACAGAGAGAGACAGAGAGACAGAAAGCAGGAAATCACCCCTCAGGAGGGATGGCCACGCCGCAATCCCTTCTCCTCCATTCTCCTCTCTGGATCTTGGGCACGCACGCACACGCGCCCGACGTGAGTTTAAGCCACCGGGTCCAGGACTCGAACTGCGGTCGACTACGTGGGAGTCCAGCGACATAGCCATTATGCTAACTGCTGGTCCCTGGAGCTGCACTCTTGATGATTCTCTGATAACCTCAGGTCTCTTGTAAAGGTAAGATTTGGATGCTCATCCCCCAGCCCTGTCCACACTGGGCCTCAGTCCCAGTAGCAGCAGCCCTGTCAGGGGGGTAGGGGCTGTGAGCTCTGAGTTTCCCCATGGGAGGAAGCACCTGCAGGGCTCTCAATCAGGCCAGGGGACAGGGCCAGGCCGGGAGCTGGGACCCTCGTGCCTTTCTTTATGCTTGCTTCTCTCTGAGCAGCTCCGGAGCTGCTGGTGTATGACTTTTTTTTTTTTTTATGGCAATCATTATTAACTATACACCAAAGATCCAACTCTCCTTGCTGTTTCCAGATCCTGGATGTGAAAAGTCAAAGCTCAGTTAAAGGTACAGTGACTACACACAGGTGGGAAATTGCCCTGTGTACATGTCGGAAATGCACAGGAACCTAGTTCAGAGAAGCCTCAACACAAAGTGATGTGGCAGTGTGGACCTGAAGGATGTATTGTGTAGAATTCTGATTGGGGTAAGGCATTTGCTAAAGGTCTGATTCTCAATGTTCCATTTCCCAGAATATCATGGCCAAGGCCAGCCCTGACTCTGCCCCTGCTGTGGACCTGGAGGTAGGCAGGGAATCTCCCTGGGCTGACCTGGAGTCTCCAGCCAGGGAGGAGGCCCTGAGAGGTTGAGACATGGCTGCTGATTGACTGGACCCAACCTTCACTGTGGGCTGAACTCATGTGCCCTGACCTCCAGGTCCACAGAAGGTCAGCAGCATGGACTCTGATCCTGGGAGGACGATCATGTCCTCTGTTATTCTGGCCGTAGTGTGACAACATATGTTTATGGTGTTCTGTCTGATGTCTGTTTTTATGTTTTTGTTGTTATGTCTCTATACTTATAAATTAGGTACACAGGGATTTTCTGATTGTAGAATTTTGTCTTTATAATATTAGCGTCACTTTGGTACTTCACAAACATGCAGTGAGAGCACTTGTAGGAGGTTGATCTCATCCTCTGTTTTTCTGAGTCACTGTGATGAGCATTACTGTGCCATGTCACATAGCCATAGTCAGCCTCATCCTCAGGCTGCAGCCTGAAGATGTGCAGAACACCTGTACTGGTCGAACATCCTTGGATTGCAAGAAGCAGCTGGGGACCCTGGATCTCTGGTGCTTGTCTCAGTCTGAAGAGTAATTCAGGAGATACTTGAGAGGGCTCCCTGTCTTGTGCTGGTGCCAGCCTGTCCTATACCTCGCCATGCCACTGCTCACGGTGCAGGTGAGTCTGACAGATGCTCCAGGATATGCGGAAAGGGAGGGCAGCTGAGTCAACACAGACTGGGAGAGGGAAACTGCTGACACAATTACACAAGGGTAATGGGGCAGGGACCAGGTAAAATTTCCTCATGGGTCTGAGACAAGGGGTCTGAGGCAGGCTGGAAGCTAAGGCCCAGTTTAAAGCCCTGTCCCTACCTGTGCAGTGAGAGAGGAGGACCAGGAGGAGAGCAGTCCAGGCCATGGTAGACACAGTCCCTGGTCCCCACATGGCTAGGTGTCTCAGTTCTCTCTTATCTGCTCCTCCCTGACAGATAGAAGGGGAGGCTCATGCAAATACATCCCCACCCCCCGCCTCTCCATTGTACTCTTACCGAGCAAGTTGCACAAGAAAGATGGAGGACACAGAGGGTCCTGCTGGCCTGATGGGAGGACCAGGAGGACACAGATGAGAAGGCAAATGCCAGAACCACACCCAAAGATGACCAGCTCCTGAGTCTGCATCAGTGAGCATAGGCCCACTCCCCACCAGAAACCCCTGGTCAGTAGTCTGTTGAGGGCTTTGTTTGTGGACACAGTCCAGAAGCCCACCTATGGCACCCCTTGCTAACCTCATGTGAAATCCAATCTCCTGGACCTTCCTGTATTTCTACTCTTTTCACCTCCTCACTGTGGTTCCACAGAGGGTCTATGGGGATTTGAGGACCAGCTCTGAGCTCAGCATAATGTTCCTAAAAGCAGCAATCTCTGCTTCTCTGGGGTTGGTGGTTTCAAAGGGGAAAAATACCAAGGGTCAATAATAACACAGGGAGTATAAAACCTGCATCTATTAGAAGTGCTGTCCTAGACATGCTCAGGACTTGGGGCATGGAGGGGTCTCAGGGAACACCTAGTGTTCAGGCCCTGAGCAGGTCCATTTGCTGAGGAAATACAGTGAGTGGGTGTCTCTGTCCATCTGGGCGGTATAATATATACACAGCCCGGGGCCCAGATGGTGATGCAGAGTGGACACGCCACTCTACAGGGCTGGCCCCACATAGGGTGGTTTGGGGTTCAAGGTCCCAAGGCCTCCCTGTGCCTGCCAGGGAGATCATGTGCCCGTGACCTGGGATGGGTAAGGCTGTGGGTCGATCACCAGGGAAAAACCCTTTTGTGGGTGCCTGTGTCTTTTTCTTTCTGTTTTCATCTTTATCTCTCTATCATTGAATAAATAAGTAAATAAATAAGATATAGTTTGGGTAAAACAGAAATGTCTTCCCCACAGTTCTGGAGTTGTAGAAGGTGAAATCAAAGTTTCAGGAGATCAGCATCTGCTGAGGGCCTGGTCCTCTCACTTACCCTCTGCTTACTGTGACCCTCACAGTCACACCTCTGTGGGAACAAGGAACTGACCTTTGCTATTTCCAGGCCCTTCTCTGACCCCTGAGGATCCTGCACTGTCTCCTCTGGCAACATCACTCATCATCCTCTCAGGGAAAAGTTCCACACATAAAGACAATAGGAATAACACTCACGTGTGTGACCTCCCTGCTCAAGCTGGAATAGATACTGCTGTCCACAGGTGAGACAGCACTTCCCCAGGGGCTCAAATTGTCTTTTCTATTGTTTGCTGAGTGTTGTAATGATTTTCCTACGGATATGTTTGGAATATGTAATGTTTATTACCACTAGAATTAAACACGTATTGAATGCCTTCTAAATTACATCAGATATAATAAAATAAATTAATTGCGAACTCAATCAACTCCTTATTTATTTGAGTGACTTGTCAGTACACCCTCCATCTTCTGGGTAGATAATTGGGACATTCACAATGCTTAAAAAAAATCCAGTATCACACATGTTCACCATCATGTCCTGTTCCATCTATTGTGGATGTGACAGAATTTGCAAGTAAAATGTGAGCTCTATTTTGAAGACAGACAAGTGGAGTTAGGGACCCTGGGTTCCCCAAGGCATCCCCACCTATAAAGGACCTTCTGGCTCCTGATGCTCCTGTCACAGGTCACAGGTCACAGGTTACAGATCCTTCATTGAGTGAAGGGCGATCAGAGACTTCTCTAAGCAAGTGACAACACAGTCCTCACATCAGAATAACCCAGCCCTAGGCTGTTCCCCACCCTCGGCCATCAGTCCAGAGCAGCAGGTCCTGAGCCTAGTCTGCACCTCCTCCCTGCCCACAGATCTCCTCCCCAAGCTTGCCTTCATCACCAGGACAGACACCTGCTTTTGAACCTCAGTCCTGACTTCCTTCCCTCCCTCCCTCAGACACAGGTCATGGGGAATCCCAGCAGGGTCCCCAGGGCTAGTGTGGCATTGATTCCTTTATGTGAAGTTTCTGATGCTTTGCTGAGATTCCCACCTCCTCATCCATTCAGGCAACTTTATTCAAAGTCCTCAAGTGTCTCTATCAGACCTTCTTCACACATGGTGTGTTTGAAACCAGGAGCTAAAATATGTATTTATTTACAAATTCTCTTATTTGTTCAAATTCACAAGCAACAGTAACTGCACCAGATAGGAAGAACTAGGAAAGGGTTTTTGTCTCACTTCCCCACAGGTCTGGAGCACTGTGTTAGTGTCAGGGCTGCTGTGCCATGTACCACAGTAATAGACGGCCTCGTCATCAGGCTGCAGCCCAGAGATGTGCAGAACACCTGCATTGGTTGAGATATCTTTGGATCCAGAGAAGCGACTGGGGACACCAGAGCCCTGGTGCTTGCTTGAGTCTGAGTCATGTCTCAGAAGATAGCAGGGAGCACTCTCAGGCTTCTGTTGGTGCCATTCTATTCAGTAGCCACCAACAGCAAAGCCATTGCTCAGGGTGCAGGTGAGTCTGATTGATGCTCCAGAAGATGCAGAGAGGGAGGGTGGCTGAGTCAGCACAGGCTGGGAGAGGGAACCTGCAGACACAGACACTCGTGAGTGATGGGGCAGGAGCTAGAATGATGTTCTTGGGTCTCTTCCATAGAACAAAATCAAGATGTCTCTGATACCCAAGTCCTGTCCCTACTTGTGCAATGAGAGAGGAGCATGAGAAGGAAAGGAGTATGGTGGACACAGCCCCTGGTCCCCACATGGCTGGGCTGCCCCAGGCCTCCTTTTCTTCCCACCCTCTGCCAAAGGAGGGGCTCTTCATGCAAATGTGTCTCTATTCAGTGACTGTCCAGTCCATTCTGAGTTCTGGGCTGGGGCTCAGCTCACATTACAGACTGAGGGGGAGGGAGGTTGTCCCCAACCCTTGGGGAGCCCTGGGAGGAAGCACCTGCTGGGACAGCACAGAGGGCCTTGCTCAGGGGACTGTGCCAGTCAGAGAGGACACAACTGCTGGGTCCCCATCAGGGAGCACAGGGCCAGCCCTAGGTCCAGGCTCCCTTGATAAAGGGTCCTCTAGGAACAGCTGTGTGAGGATCACAGTGCAGTCCTTCAGTGTCTCCTGCTATCAGATAGGTTCCTATGGTGAGGCCTGAGAGCCCAGCTTCTCTGCAGCTCACCAGGAGCTGTCTCTGTGCACACAACCAGGTCTGATGCTCTCTCAGTTGGAGTCGCTGCACTGGGCATGCTGACTGCAGTTGCTAACTGAGGTGTCCTGGTGTTTGGGAGGTGAATTAGAAATACAGATGATAATCCAGATGCCACATTTCTGTACAGAAGGTGCTGAAAAACCTACATGACACTGTTTCCCAGCAAACGTCACAGAAGAGGGACAGGAGGGCTGGTGTGGAGAACATACAGGGGCTGCCCACAGAGCAGAGGGGATTTTCCAGGACTTGGCTTGACATCTTCAAAATGTGTCATTTAGCGGGAACCAGCAGTTAGCGTAATGGCTATGTTGCTGGACTCCCACGTAGTCGACCGCGGTT
Organism: Tupaia belangeri chinensis; assembly: GCF_000334495.1. Taxonomy (NCBI): domain Eukaryota; kingdom Metazoa; phylum Chordata; class Mammalia; order Scandentia; family Tupaiidae; genus Tupaia; species Tupaia belangeri. Next base: position 72,355 of record NW_006199623.1, read on the forward strand.
CATGTCCTGGACCCGGTGGCTTAAAACTCAAGCCGGGCGCATGTGCGTGCGTGCCCAAGATCCCGGGAGGAGAATGGAGAAGAAGGGATTGCGGGGTGACCATCCCTCCTGGGGGGGTGATTTCTCGCTTTCTGTCTCTATGTCTCTCTCTGTCTGTCTGGCGAGCGCACGCGCCCTATAGTGGAAAAAAAAAAACCCTCTCAAAAAAAAATGTGTCATTTAGTAAACATTTGAAAACTTCTACAACACTTTCAGAATTTTGATAAAGGGCCAACATTATTTAGTAATTAGTGAAAAACTAATAGTTCGGTAGGCTTAACATTTCCCTTTGAATAGGCCCCAGCACTTATTATTTTGTTCAGTAAGCTTTATGTCTTAGTTTTGTCACTCTCTGTAAGACTGTGTTACAGATATTATGTGAGGATTGTCTTAGGTGTCACACATGTCTGTGTGGGGAACATAATTCTTTTCCCTCTGTATGTTCTTAGAGTGTGCGAGTGATTCCCACAGTCTAGACTCAGGATTTAGAATAAATGACTTGTGGATGAGATCCCTGCTTCCCACAGTCCTACCCTGTCCTCTCCAAGCCCTCAGAGACCATCCTCATCTCATCTGACTGATCACCCCGACCTAGAATCCTTCCATGGATTCCTCACTGCTGTTCACACACAACCCCAACTCCTCAGCTCCTCTCAGTTGCCCCTGTGGTCTGGCCCATGTCCCTGTCCCACCAGTGTTGTTGTCTGCAGCCTTACTGGAAACTCCAAGTTCCTGTCCCTTCCATGGCTCCCACACCAGCTCCTTCTCTGTCTCTTGGGAGGAGATGAGCTTCACTTAGCAATCTCAATGTAGCTTCCATTTTTGGCAGCTTCGAGTGTTGGACATACACAGAGCATCACAGATAGTACAAAAATTATAAATTTATATTATAATATACAAACATAGAGTTACCTTCTAGAATATAAACTATAGAACAATTTATTATAAATATATAGTTAATAATCACATAAACATATATTTATGTACAAATATGTACATATACCGCAGACAATTTTGAAGTTACAAAAGTGTAGAATGTAGCCCGACACCCCCTCCCCATATGCTCATCCATCCTCAACCTCCCCTCTTACCTCTCATCCTAACCCCTTGCAAAATGATGTGAATACAATTTCTAGGGCCAGCAGCTGATGTGGAGGTTAAGGTTCTGGATCCCACACGGCCAACTCTGCAGTTTGGGTTTGGGACTTGGTGGCTTGAAAAACATGCTGAGTATGGGACCAGCTGACAGTGTAACAGTTATGTTGCTGGACTCTCACATAGACAGTCTCATTTCAAGTCCCAGACACAGTAGCTTAAAACTCATGCCAGGTGCATGTGTGTGCATGCCCAAACTCCTGAGAGGAGAATGGAGGAGAAGGGATTGCAGCACGACCACCCCTGCATGGGAGGTGGTTTCTTGCTTTCTGTCTCTGTCTCTCTGGTGAGTGCACACACCCTATAATGAAAAACGATATCCCCTTTAAAAAACTAAAACCAAAATGCTGGGTGCGTTTCTATGCATGCCCCAAACTCCAGGAAGAGAAGGAAGGAATGACAACATGGCTATTCCACTTGGCCGTGATTTCTCACTTTCCCTCTCTCTTTGGCAAGCACATGTGCCCTAAGACAAAGACAAACAAAAAATTCTGAACATCATGTAACTTCATTGATATATGGTTTGTTTTATATAAACATTTTAATGTTATCAAGCTCCATTGCATTAAAAAAAAGATTAAGCCATTCTAACCTAAATTGATTTTTGTTTAAATCTTCCCAGTGGCTTCCTGACTAAAATGTACTCATTGAAAATATTCCAAGGGGATTTGTGCAGATATGAAGGTCATGGCATGATTATTTGATGCCTTTCTTGCCAATGTCACCTTTTGTCACAACCATGATGTGATTTACTTCTGTTGACATGCTGGCCTGCTCTCCTCTGTGACGATGGGGCCCTTGTCAATCTGCCCACTCTGAATCCTGAGCCTGGACCAAGACTGGCCCACAGCAGGTGCTCAGGAAACATTAAGGATGGACAGACCTGTGCCCTTGTGGGTATTGCTGAGTCAGACAGGCTCTGTATCCCTGTCCTGAGTCCTCAAGGACTCTGTTCCCAGGGCAGCCTGACCCTGTCACTGAGGACAGTCTGACATGTACTAATGTCACAGACTCCCTTGAGGGCTGGCTCTAGGGAGAAAAAGATGCCTTCTCTGGGTCACTGTCTCTGGCCTGAGTCCTGGGCCCTAGTCAGGGCAACCTCAGCAGCACACACCGAAGGTCAGTGGCCTCCTATCCTGGCTGTGGGTGGCAGGTGCTGCAGGCAGGCCACACTGAAAGGAGGCCCCTGTCCCTGACTCCCTTCCCCCAGGTTGCAGCCCTCAGGGGCTTGTAGGGGCTGTCTATGGCCAACAGGCCCAATCAGTCTCAGCCTTAGGCTGGAGCCAGAGCTGCAGGGAAGAGTGTGGGCCAAAAAAAAAAGAAAGAGTGGCGGCAAAGCAGGCGGCCCCCGAACCAGGCCTGAACCTCTGAGGCTGATATTTGCTACTAGGTGACAGAGGTTCAGGGGCACTGCCCAGCCACCTCTGGTACCATGACATGATCTCAAGACCCATGTTGGTGTCTGGTGCTTCTTTCAGTGCAGGAGGTGGTGACCAACTCAGTCACAGACCACCCACTGTGCAGGCTCTGGCCTCAGCTCTCACTGAGCCAAGGACCTGAGCTTGAGGAGGGAGACAGAGGGAGTGTGAGACTGGACATGGACAGGAGAGCAGGGCAAGATCTCTCAGGGGAGTTCTGGATGCCTGTCTCCAGCCCCTGTGCAGACTATAGATGCTGAGGAGGAGAGGGGTCGAGGTAATGGCAAGTGTGCCCTTGGCTCTGCTTCATGAGCCACACAGCTGAGGGGGAACATCCTCCCATTCCATAATTCCTGCACAGCATGTGGGAGGGGGGACCCAGTGCAAGCCATCTGCTCTTTGGCTGAGCCCCAGGTGTGATGCTGAGTCTGGTTATTCTTCCTGAGGTTGGAAGGTGGGAGTTGAAGGGGATAAGGGCCATGACTCTCCAGGCCCCCTAAGAGGACACAGCTGCTGGGACAGGAGCACTGAACAGAGACAAGACACAGAAACCTGGTGTCCCCACCAAGAACTCAGCATGAAGTCACTTTCCAGGCTGCTCAGGGATCCTGTGTCCCTTCCCACCTCATCCCTCATAGACCAGCATGGAAGGTGGAGTGTGGGGGCTGGAATATCTGAGCACATGTTTTGGGGTCACTAGGTTCTCTGGAAAGGAGGACAACCCCAGGAGGGAGAAAGAGAAAGGGAGAGAAGAGAGTTGGCTGACTTGGGATTCTCTGAACTAGGGTGTTAGACAGTTTCAGGATGAGGAAGGAAATTGGGATGTCCACTTCCAAGGAATGATGTGGATGACTGCTGGTGACTGTTCTGATGTAGAGACCTCGGTGATGACAGAGAAGGCTCCAGGGGAGAATGGGGACATAGGAAATGGACAAAAACCTGGCAACTGAACAGGACAGTCCAGAATCAGAGATGAAGAAGAGGAGAGGGTGAGGGTAGCCTGCAGTGAGAAGTAAATCCAAAAAAGTCTTAAAAAAAAAAAAAGCAAAGAAACTAGGCATGAATTTTAAATTTGGTTGTACCAAAATGAACTTGTGCTTGAGTTCTCTTTTTCTCTGCACCTTTTGATGTCTACTCATATTTCATTCACTTCAGGGCTTGAGCCGGAAGAGGAATCAACTCAGAATGGCCCTTGCCCTTTCTATGGTGGTCCAGCTTTCAGCTGCCTTGAGAGCTGGCATGTTCGATCACATGGTCCCTGCATTATGAGGGCCCAGGAGGTGCATGTCCTTTTTCCTCCTCTGACCCTGTCCTGGGCTCAACCCCACAGTGCAACCTGCAGCAGTGCTCAGCCCTGTCCTGGAACTGGATTACTGTGAGGGTCAGGGAGGTTCTGAGCTGAGCGCAGTTGTAGCTGATGTAGGAGTGAGAGCACCAGGCAGGGAGAACTCAGGGTAGGCTTTAGGCTCAGTTCCCCATGGGTCTGGAGCATTGTGCAAACATAAGTACTGCTGAGATAGGCTGCACAGTGATAGCCGGCCTCGTCCTCAGGCTGCAGCCCAGAGATGTGCAGAACTCCTGCATTGGCTGAGGTGTCCTTTGATCCAGAGAAGTGGCTGGGGACCCCAGTGCCCTAGTGTGTATTGGAGTCTGAGTAGTAGGTTAGGAGATAGTGAGGAGGGCTCCCTGGCTTCTGCTGGAACCAGTGTATGTAGTAGCCACCAACAATAAAGCCAATGTTCAGGGTGCAGGTGAGTCTGAGAGATGCTCCAGGAGATGCAGAGAGGGAGGGAAACTGGGTCAGCACAGGCTGGGGGAGAGAACCTGCAAACACTGCCACACATGAATGATGGGGTAGGTACCAGCAGGATGATTGTCAATGGTCTCAGCCAAAAGAGAGTAAATCAGGCTTGGAGGTGCCCTGTGTCCCCAAGGCCTGTCCCTACCTGAGAGAAGAACATGAGGAGGAGAGGTGTCCAGGTCATGGTGGGCACAATCCCTGTTCCCCACATGGCTGGGTTTTCCCAGGCCTCTTCTTTTCACTCTCTGCCACAGGAGGGGCTCTTCATGCAAATGTGTGTCCATCCAGTGACTGCCCAGCCTCACCCTGAGCCCTGGGCTGGGGCTCAGCTCACACCGCAGACTGAGGGGGAGGGAGGTTGGCTCCACCCCTGGGGGAGCCCTGGTAGGAAGCACCTGCTGGGACAGCACAAAGGGCCTTGCTCATGGAACTGTGTCGATCAGAGAGTACCCAGCTGCAGGGTCCCCACCAGAGACGACAGGTCCACCCCAGGCCCAGCTCTTTTGAAAAAGGTCCTCCAGGAACAGCTGTGTGGGGAGCACAGGGCAGACCCATACCACCCCATGCTAGTTGCAGTCAGATAGGTTTCTGTGGCCCAGAGACCTTAGAGCCCAGCGGATCTCCGCAGCTCCCCAGATGCCATCTGTCTACACAAACAGGTCGGACTCCCTGTTAGCTGGATTAGATGTACTGGGCACACTTCCTGCACTTTCTCACTTCTAGAGGAGTCCGGGTCTTTAGGAGTTGCAAACATGTACATGAAAAATAATCCAGATACCACCCCATCATAGAAGATGCTAGAAAACCTAACTGACACTCTGTTGCTGACCAAATGACACAGAGTAGAGGACAGGAGGGTTGGTTTGAAGAACAAGCATGGGCTGCTCATGGAGAAGACAGAGCTAGGATTTTCCAGGACTCAGTTCAATGTCATCTTCAAAATATGGCACTTAGCAAACAAAACATTCTGCAACTCTTTCAGAAGTTTGATGAAGAGGACAGAAGATAATGCCGTGGTTATGTAGCTGGACTCCCACATGCCCAACCGCTGTTTAAGTTCCTAACCCTGTGACTTGAAAGTCATGCTGGGCACATGGCACATGTGTGTATGTGCCCAATGTCCTAAAGGGACAGTGTCGCAACTGATTAATGTCAAGTTAACTGATCCCAGCTCCCAGGATGCAGGAAAGGAGGTGACTGAGACAGCATCAACTTGTTCATCTTCCTTAACTTCCCTAGAACACGCTTCCTGTTGGCATCTGAACCCATGTTCTTTCTCTTCACCTAGATATTGGTAGCTCTTCAGGGACAGGGACCATTCCCATTTGTTCTACACTGTACCCTGCATCTCACTGACACAGGAGAGGTGGGTGATCAGACCCAAAACCCATGCTGGTTCTTTTTGGACACTCACAAAGAATTAAAGACATGGACACAGAGAGAAGATAGCAAAGTGGAGTGCATTAAGAGAGGGAAGGAAGAACAGAGCTCCCAAGCAGAGAGCAGGGCCAAAATAGGCTGTGAAAGAGGAGTTGGAGGTGATGGGTTTTTGTCTAGCAGTCTGAGCAATGGGCTGGCTTTCTGATAAGGAAGTACAAGGTTTTTCTTAACTTGGGGTAATCAATGATGTCAACATCTTATACTCCCCATTCTCAGGGGACTGGGTAGCTAATATTTTATCTTACAAATAAACTAGGGAGGCTTGCTCTTCATTCTCTTTGATGTACTTTTCATATAGATTGTTTTTGTCTTATTCTGGCTTTTCTCAAGAAGCACAGACCCTCATAGTTCTTCCTTGGAATATAATGATAAGGACATGAACTCAACAGGTCAAGTTGGCTTCTCAAGCAGACCAAAAACAATTCTGGCAGTAAGCAGTTTTCTGAAGGAGCAAGTTGTGAGAGCTAACAATTGATCTCTAGTGAGATGATTAATGACTTCTATTAATAATAACTTGAATACAGTGACTCCATCTCATTTCATCTTTTCTGTTCCAAGGACTCCTTATCCTATCTACATAACCAGAGATCTGACTCCTATTTCACCATGACCACAACTAATGCCTGGCACATGTAAGTGCTTATGAAATGGTGCAGAAAGATGACATCATATAATCAGCTTTCCCAGGTCAGACACAGCATGGCTCTGAGTCCCTGACCCACTCTAGCCTCTTGCTATTGATGGAATCATATCCACCACCTCTAAACCCCAATCATGTATTTATAAACAGATCATGATGTGTCTATATTTAGAAACTGAACCTACAAAGGGAAGTCAAGTTTAAAAAAAGTCATACAGTGGGACCCTAATCCCAGAGCACTGGTGACATTGTAAAAAACTTGAACACAAACAACACACAGGTCTGGGGTAACTATGTGAGGACACAGTGAAAGGTGGCTGTCCACACATGAAGGATAAAGGACCCAGGAGAAGCCAAGCCTTCTGACATTTTTTTTTTTTTTGGAGAGGTTTTTCACTATAGAGCACGTGTGCTCGCCAGACAGAGAGAGACTTAGAGACAGAAAGTGAGAAATCACCCCCCAGGTGGGATGGTCATGCCACAATCCCTTCTCCTCCATTCTCCTCTCAGGATCTTGGGCACGTACGCACACACGCCCGACGTGAGTTTTAAGCCACCAGGTCTGGGACGCGAACCGCGGTCGACTACATGGGAGTCCAGCGACATAGCCATTACACTAACTGCTGGTTCCTGCCTCTGACATTTTGACCTGTTCTTTCCTGATTTCCAGAACTGTGAGAATGTTGGTATCTCCTGGTGAAGACACCCAACCTGTGTGTTGGCTCTGGACACCCCACTAGACTAATGGACCCTCATGAAATCTGTGCCAGGACAGCCCCAGGAAGAGTTGCTAAATGGAGAAAGTCACACAATGAATAGTTCTTGGGACAGAATTTGAGAGGATAAAGACACCTTTTCTACACAAATTTCACTAGAGAGGAGCTCAAACACAGGCTTGAGGCTATACAAAATGGATACTGGAGTCCACCATGAAAGCTGAGATCTAGTGCTTTCAGATATAAGAGCAATGAAGATATTCTGCTGAGAATTTACCCTGGCAAAAGGAAAGAGCAGGCCAGGGACCAGTAGTTGGCATAATACCTATGTTGCTGGACTCCCATGTAGTTGACTGTGGTTCGAGTCCCAGACCTGGTGGCTTAAACTCATACGAGGCACATGTGCATGCCTGCCCAAGATCCTGAGAGGAGAATGGAAGTGAAGGGATTGCAGCGTGGTCATCACCACTGGGGAGTGATTTCTCAATTTCTGTCTCTCTCTGTCTTTCTAGAAAGCACACCTGCCCTATAGCACTAAACCTCTCAAAAAAAGAGAAAAAGAAAAAGAAAGGGCAGGCCAGAAGAAGACTGAGTTCACCATGAGAGCTGAGATCTAGTGCTTTCAGAGATAAGAGCAATGAAGATGTTCTGCTGAGGATTTACCATGGTAGAGCCCCTGTATCCTTCTCTGTGTCTCTTTCTGTCTCTCTGTCTCTGTCTTTTCATTTAAAAATTAAAAAAAAATTATAAAGTTTTCTTGTGGCTTTGAAATCCTCCTTTATCTTGGTAATAATATCCTCCCCTTTCCCAGTCCCATCTAGGCAAAAAGAAAGGGCAGGCCAGGAGGAGACTGAGTCTGCCATGAGAGCTGAGGTCTAATGTTTTCGCGTGGAGCTTGTGCACCATGTGGTTTCCATGTTTTGTTTTTTAAAATTACCAAACACATAATTTCTTTGTTTGCTCACTTTATTCTTTCTTTTTTTTTCTCTTTCTCTGTTTTCTTATCCTTTTTCTTTTACCTCCTCACTTTGCTGCTCAGCCTCCACCCACTGAGTGTCTAGACAAACTTAAGTGAAAAGTTGCTAAAATATGAATACTACTTGAGTCCTCATATTCCTCAACTCTCACTGAATCTGTGACAGAAAGGGAGAAACATGTGACGCCAAAGAGTTTTTACCTCTGAATCTTCAGATTGATCTTCAAGAAATTAGGAAGAAACAAATAACCCATCATATGACTAGAAGTCATTGCATGGGCACAAGAAATATGTCAAACTCTCCTCCTCTGAGCCTCAGGAGAGAATTGCAGCTCCCAGGAGTGAAGACAAACAGCAGCTGGAAAGTTCTGCTAAAAATTTTAGAATATTCACAGTGACAAAATTAACAGAGATGGAAGAGAAGAGAGACAATTAACAGAAATTATTTTAGATGAAGGCTATAATACAGGAAGTCAAAACCTCCTTTGAAAGGATTAAAATCAGACTAGATCATACAGAAAACTGAATCTCAGATGTAGAAGACAGAATCGCTGGACTAGTAAAATCTACCACAAAGACTGAGAAAATAGCCCCCAAAATGAGAATATTATATGAAAAATACTAGATACCACTAAATGTCCAAAAATCAAGATAATTAGCATCTTACAAGGTGAAGAGACTAATAAGAAAATTGACAATATATTTCATGAAATCCTGGAAGAAAACTTCCCAAACCTAGAGAGGGATTCAAAGATCCAGATCCAAGAAATACAAAGGACCCCAAATAGGATCAAATCAAGATCTTCTCCAAGACACATTGTAGCTGGAATGACCAAAACCCCAGACAAAAACAAGATACTCAGACTGGTAAGAGAGAAATGTCAAGTTACCTACAAAGGATATCCCTTCAGTCTAACAGCAAACCTCTAATTGGAAAAAAGAGCAAAAAAAAAGAATGGGGAAATATACTCAAAGTGTTGAGTGAAAAACAACTTCAACCAAGAATACTATATTCAAGGAGAATATCCTTCATATGGGAAGAAAAGACAAGAATATTCTTAGATAAACAAAACCTGAAAGAATTTATGAACACCAGACCAGATCTCCAAGAAGTTCTTGAGAGAATGATCCCAGGAAAACTAAAGTAAGTCATACACACAGAAATAAGAGTTCTAAAACAGCTAAAGAAAATGGCCAGCTTAATGGTAGGGACAAGTCCAGAGTTGAATGTTATTTTCCAGAATTTAAATGGAAAGATCAGACCACAACAGAAGATAAAGTACATGAGTTTGAACTGGTGAAACAGAATTTTAAGACTTTTGACTAAATCATTACTGACCTATGCTTTGTTTTCCAGTGTTAAGGAATTTGTTGTCTCTCGAACTGTGGACAGGTCCACGTACCTACTATTCGAACAGAATTCTAACCTGTTTCCTGGCTTTAAGTACTCAGCATGTCCAATATTCATAAAATGTTAGTAATTGACCATGAAGATAAAAACTATTTCCAGGAGGTTATGGTTGAGAAATTCCAGCCCTCAGAGAAGGGGCTTCCCAGGTTCCACTGTCTCTAGTGTCCCTGAGAAGGATTTGAGGAGGGTAGTCATGGCCTGGCAGCTAGAAGAACAGACTAGTCAGAGCGGATATTGCTGTTTTAAGGCCCAGGTTCACTCCTGAGAGAAACCATCCAGGCTATGTCCTTGGCCTTTGGTATTGTCACAAAAGCTCTCTGTGATGTGGAGACTCTCATCTCTTCAAGGCACTCAAAAACTTGCAGTGTCTCCAGCATCTCCTCCTCTTGTTTGAAGCATTTGTATCTGTCCTCCTCCAGGTCTTGAATCAGGAACCTTAATTCCTGCCTCAGCATCAAGTTTATGTTCTTGGCCCTTCTGTAGTCTTCAGCAAAGCAGAGGATGTTGAAGGACTCTCTCTCTCACCAGGCTCTCTCCAAAGAGAACGCATTCACTGTCTGCGCCTCTCTGCCAGCACTGAGCTTGTAAAGAAGTTCAGTAAAGAAGCTGACATTTCTCCTCCATGCACACAGCCAGGGTCTCTGAAAGCTGCTTCTCTCTTCTCACATAACACTGACTTCTCACAGACAAAACAAGTCTGAATAGAAACAAGCCCACTAGGAAACAGATGAGAGGGAGCATTCCAGTGCCTCTTCTTCGAGGATGTAAAAAGTGAGCCTTGGACTCTGGTTGTTAGGCAACAGTTTCTTCACCACCTCATCTGGCTTCCCAAATATCAGCCCAAAGCCAAGACCACAGCCCCTCCGTGGCTCTGCAGCCACCACAGTGCCCTGCTCAGTCACCATGGATCCAGCTACCACAATAGACCCCAGGGAGTGTCCCCACATTCCATTTGGAACCCTACCAGCACCTAGCATTCTGGATTGGTCAGTTACATGGTTTGCAGAGGGGGGAGATGTGGAGAATCAGATACACTTCTCTCCACTACTGTTCAATGACTATGCTATTCCCTTCCATACTGTTGCTTTTGTAGCAACATCAAATAAAAATATTCTGAAATGTGCAAATCCTAAGTGCATGACTGGACAGTTTTACAACTTCATCCCCCTTCACAGTAGCCAACACCCCTATCAATACATGGTTCATGTCCAGTAGAATAGAAAATATCTCATGTACCTTTTTGATCAATACCCATCATCCATGACCATGTGCAGCCTGTTTTTATTTCAATGAACATAAGTCACTTTCAGTGGTCCTTGAACATCTCAGGATTAAACAAATCACAGTGTACACTTTGCTATTGTGACAAAAATAGACCATCTAATACAAATCCATATTTCTCTGTGATAAGCAAAAACCTCTCAAAAAATTAAACACAAATTTATTTTCTTATTAGAGATATTTTTACTATAGGGCACATGTGCTCACCAAAAAGACAGAGACAGAGAGACAGAAAGTAAGAAATCACCCCACAGTGGGGATGGACATGCCGCAATCCCTTCTCCTCCCTTCTCCTCTCGGGATCTTGGGCATGTGCGCACATGCAACTGGCCTGAGCTTAAACCACCGGATCCAGGTTGCAAACTGTGGTCGACTATGTGGGAGTCCAGTGACATAGTCATTATGCTAACTGCTGGTTCCCCAAATTTCCAAGAGTTAATTATTTTTCATTGGAAATTTAATTCCTCACTAACACTCCAATGCCTGGCAACCAATATTAGACTCTACTTCTGTGTTTTACCTAATTAGATGACCTAAGGATATGGGAACAGGCTCTATTTGCCATTTCCCCTGATTTATTTCACTTAGCATAATGTCCTCAGTGATCATGCATGTTGTCATATATAATAGAATTTCCTTTTTCTATTAATTGATTTTAAATTGAATAATACTTTTGTTTGGATGGCTGTATACAATGTAGAAAGATTTGATTAAGCAAGGAGAAATCAACCAGGCTCTGATAGACAAGTACTGTACACTCTGACTGCCAGTGCCCTGCTGTCTTGGTTTTGACAACATTGCAGCATATTTTGAAGTGCAGTAATGGGAGACTCTAGCTCCATCCCCTGTGTTCATGATGTCTTTGGTTTTTCTGGGTCTTTCCTGCTCCCACACAAACTTCATAATTGTCTATTTTTTTTGAGGGGTCTTTGCTATAGTGCACGTGCACTTGCCAGAAAGACAGAGACAGAGAGATAGAAAGCGAGAAATCACACCCCAGGGGGATGGCCATGCTGCAATCCCTTCTCCTCTATGCTTCTCTCAGGATTTTGGGCATGCATGCACACGTGCCTGGTGTGAGTTTAAGCCACTGGGCCCAGGACTCGAACCATAGTCGACTACGTGGGAGTCCAGTGACATAACCATTACTCTAACTGCTGGACCCTTATCTGTCTATTTTTGTGAAGAACATCATTAGTATTTTGATGAGACCTGCATCTTTATATTTTAGCAATATTAATTTTGGGGACCCATACATTAGAAATATCTTTTGATTCTTTTGAGTCTTTAATTTCTTTTCTTTTCTTCTTTGTCTTTTATATTTTCCCAGAGAGTGTACATGCTCACTGTCAGGACCTGGATAGGACTCTTTTCCTTGGTGGCCCTAGTTCCAACAGTGTCTGGGAAAGTGGGAATGCTGAGACAGGGCTGGGAGAACCCTCTGCAGAGTCAGACCAGTGGGGAGGGAAGTGGGTTCAAGGCTACTCAGACAGGACGTTTTGGTCTCACTTCCCCTCTGCCGGTGTCACTGCAGGTTACATGTAGCTGTTCCCACTGTGATGGCTTACCCCACAGTGGTAGTCACTCTCTTCATCTTCCTGGAGGTTCTGGATGGTCAGGAACTGGTCCAGGCCAGAGCCTGAGCCTGAGAAGCAATCAGGGATGCCATCTCCCTTGGATCCCGAAATACCACTAATGCCCACTGTCATTACAAACCAGGGGCCCTTCCCTGGTCTCTGCTGGTACCACTCCACATAGTAGTTGTTGTAACCACCATTCAGGGTGCAGGTGAGTGTAACTACTTGTCCCAGGGAGGCAGATACAGAGGGTGGCTGAGTCAGAGCAGGCTGAGAGAGGGACCCTGGAAACACAGATTCTCATTAGGGCTCAAGGATGGAGGCAGTCAGTCAGCTGTTGCAGGAAAAAGACAGGGGTGGGGTTGTGGGACTCAAGGTGGAGGGCCCTATGGAGGTACTGCCCATTGCCAAGCCTGATCTGTGAGGAGAATGAACAGGGGGAGGAGGAGAGAAACCCAGGCCATGATGCGGATGCCCAGTGCTGGATCCTTCAGACCTTTAGCTGAGCAGGGCTCCTGAGCCTCTTATTCTCTCAGCATAAGACTGGGCTGGGATGACCCACGCTGCAAACCCTCCATGCAAATATGCTCCTCTGGGCAAGACTCAGAGAGCTCAGTTCTATTTGATTCCAGAGTTTGTCTCCCCCTAGTGGCCAGGCAGTAATATAACCTGCAGGGCTCAGACAAGCTTCCTTGGGTCCCTGATTCACAGATGTAGGTGAAGCCCAACTGCATATCCTAGGCACTCCTCAGGCTCCACTTCCACTCTCTCAGGTGCTGTCCACAGCACTTCTGCCACTCTGGTGTCCACAATAGGAGGCAGCAAGAGAATCACTTAATCCTGGAGCCTGCCCAAAGAGCATGGCTCAACTTTCTCCTTTGGATGGCAGAGTACTATTTTCTTATTCAACACACACCAATAATACACCTACACAAGCCATTCCCCATCCTTGGCTCTGAGGTGAGAAGAGAAGGGGAAGACCCAGTTCTTTCCTGAGTGTATTTATTCATCCAAAGGAGACATCCTCCTTCATTACTGATTGATATTGAGTGTTTTCCCTGGGGTCTCTGATTGCTTCCAGGGGGGGAACATGGCACCACACCCCTCTGGGTGTGAAGTGAAATGTCTTCTCACATTTACTGTATCCCCAACATAGCTGTGGTTCCTCTTCTCCTCACCCTCCTCAGTTTCCTCACGGGTCAGGGTGGGCAGTGCCTCCCTAGGGTCCTCCACCTCCAGACCTCCAACCTCACCCTTGTCCTTGCTCCTCTAACAGCTCACTAGCTGTCCCCCTCTTGGAGTCCTAGTGAGGATCTGTTTCCAGGTCCCTCTCCCAGCCTGTGCTGAATCAGCCACCCTCTGTATGTGCCTCCCTGGGACAAGCAGTCATACTCACCTGTACCCTGAGTAGTGGCTACAGTAGCTACAATGTGGACCGGTACCAGCAGAGCCCAGGGAAGGGCCCATGGATTGTGATGTGAGTGGGCACTAGTGGCTTTGTGTGACCCAAGGGGGATGGAATCCCTGATGGCTTTTCTGGCTCAGGCTCTGGCTTGGTTCTGTTCCTGAGGTACTAACTGTGACAGTTGACAAATGACTCCCAAGAATTCTTCACAGCCTGAATTTCCCCCAAGTTGTAACCTTCCATTCAAATTTCATATCATTGTGGAAGTGGAATGAACTGTGAGTTTTACTATTGCAGAAACTACTTAATTTAGTGAATTTCGGTGAAGACAATATATTTTGAAATAAAAACAGTTGAAGCTGTGCAAGTTTAATTTCCAGTATTACTCAAACCTCATCTGGACATAAATGCTGAAAGATCTTGTTCTAATGTCCCAGTTCCTTGAAGGTCCTTTAACTGGAGTCAGCTCGACAGGTGGAGGAGGGTTTCTGGAAGCCAGTCTCACAGGAGATGGCCACCCTCACAGGGAGACTACAACCAGGCATGGAGTCCATCTTTAGGAACTCACGTTTGTAGAAATTACCCTGACTGATATGCTGCAGTGAGATATCAAGTCATAATTCTCAGCACTGAGATTTTAATTTTATTCCTGAGTGTCCTTGGAAGTGTGAATGGGAATGTGAGTGGGAACTGGATCATGTTCTGTGACCTGCATGTTAAACAGAAACTCCTGGGAATACTTTCACAGATCAAAGCAAAGTTCCTTCTGTGAAGTTCATGTTCATAAAATCTTGTGGAGATCTTGTGACAGATTCTTAGACAACAATTCCTGATTCTGACGCAGTACATCCAGGCTCAGGAGTTGCATTTCTAACAAGCTCCCTAGTAACACTCCCATTTCAATGCTAAGTTCAAAACAATCTGGTCTCCATCATAAAATTTATGAAGGAGCATATTGTTATTGCTCCTGGAATAAGCAGAGGCTCCCTGGTCATGGTGGGTCTCTAGGTCTCATTTTATTTATGTTTATTTGGAGCAGAGCCCCACTCCTCAGTGCTCTAGGCAGAATAGGAGAGGGAAGCCCAGTGTGGGGGTGTGCCCCACTGGGGAGTGGATGCCCCTGAGAGACTGTAGTGAGCCTGGGCAGGAGAACAGAGCCGGAACCTCCCTCCCTGTAGTGGGGCTGACCATTTCCACCTCCTCTTTCTCTCCCGCCCAAGTTGGGCTATTCTGAGCCCATGAAGAAGTTCTGGTTGCACATCTTCACGACTGTAAATCACTGTGTGATAACTGCCCATGTGTGACATGTGGGAACACTCATCAATGTCCTCAGTCTTGCCGGGGACCAGGGTGAGGGTGGCTCTGTTCCCCATGACAGACCTAGAGAGATGGTCAGGGTCCCCATAGAGGTGGCTGTTTGTGATGTAGATAATTATCTTGGGGACCTGCCCTGGTGTCTGCTGGTACCAGCTGTGGCAGTGACTTGTGGAGACAGACCTAGAGCCAAGGCCACAGGTGATTGTGACCATCACTCCTAGGGACACTGACAGTGATGGTTCCTGGGTCACCACAGTCTGAGAACCTACCCCAAAAACTGACAGGAGAGAAACAGTTATTGTCATGGAGAGCAGGGTCACCGTGGACCTATTTCCATGTGGACTCCACAAGGATGAAGCACCCTGTCCCTCATCTCAGCTAAGAGTGAGGACACTAAGAAGAAGCACCATCCAGGACATGGTGGAGACACTCATGAGGGCTCCATGTTTTCAGTCTCCTCAGCTGGGCTTGGTAACCTTGGGCCTTTTCATGCCTCCCAGACTCATTAGGTGGACAAGAAACGTCATGCAGAGCAGCTCCATGTCCCCTCCTGGTCCAGGCTCACCTCATGTCCCATGGGAGAGCCCTGGAGGGAGGCAGATGCTGGGACTTCACAGACCAGTGACCACCGGGGACTGAGACACTGAGTGATGGGTTTATGATTTCACCCAGTCAGCCCCCTATCCCTGAAACCTCAGTGCTAACCTCCATCTCTGCAGAGCCTCAGGCTGAGTGGGGAGCAGGGGGTGGGCCAAACTTTCTACTTCTCTTGGTCTTTCCCACCTGACTGCAGCCCTGAGCAAGCTCCTTCCTTCCCCAGAGAAAGGACTCCTTGTCTTCTCTGTCATGATATGCAGGTCCCCCTCCCCCAGTGGGAGCCCAGGGTTCAGCTCAGAGCCCAGGTCTGGAGTGTAAAGAGCAGGGCCCTCACTGACTCAGTCCTGTAACCATACACAGTGGTAGCCTGGAGTGAGGCAAGGTTGGGTATGAACAGGGAGTGACACTGCCAGGTTGGGACCCCAAAACACCTTTGAGCTAAGAGCCATCAGTCACAGGGTGCAGCCTGAGAAGTTGTGATGGTGAGGGTGGCTCTGTTCCCCATGAGAGACCTAGAGAGATGATCAGGGTCCCCATAGAGGTGGCTGTTTGTGTTGTAGATAATTGTCTTGGAGGCTTGGCCTGGTGTCTGCTGGTACCAGCTGTGGCAGTGACTGGTGGAGACAGACCCAGGGCCAAGGCCACAGGTGAATGTGACCTTTAGTCCTAGGGATACTGATAGTGATGGTTCCTGGGTCACCACAGTCTGAGAACCAGCCCCTAAAACCAACAGGAGAGCAGGGTCACCTTGGACCTGCTTTCATGTGGACTCCGCAAGGATGAAGCACCCTGACCCTCATCTCAGCTAAGAGTGAGGACACTAAGAAGAAGTACCATCTAGGGCATGGTGGAGAAACTTGTGAGGGCTCCATGTTTTCAGTCTCCTCAGCTGGGCTTGGTGTCCTTGGGCCTTCTCATGCCTCCCAGATTCATTAGGTGGACAAGAAACTTCATGCAGAGCAGCTAAATGTCCCTTCCTGGTCTAGGCTTACCTCATGTCCCATGGGAGAGCCCTGGAGTGAGGCACATGCTGGGACCTCACAGACCAGTGACTACAGGGGACTGAGATACTGAGTGATGGGTTTACTATTTCACCCAGTCAGCCCCCTTCTTTGGGGAACCTCAGTGCTAACCTCCATCTCTGCAGAGCCTGAGGCTGAGTGGGGAACAGGGGGAGGGTCACACTTTCTACTTCTCTCAGTCTTCCCCACCTGACTGCAGCCCTGGGTAAGCTCATTCTCTCCCCAGAGAAAGGACTCCTTGTCTTCTCTGTGATGATGCACAGGTCCTCCTGTCCCAGCAGGGAGCCCAGGAGAACAGCTCAGAGACCAGGTCTAGAGTGTGAATAACAGGACCTTCACTGACTCAGTCCTGTAACTGTCCACAGTGGCAGACTGGAGTGGGGCGAGGTTGGGAATGAACAGGGAATGACACTGCCAGGTTGGGACCCCAACACACCTTTGAGCTAAGAGCCATCAGTCACAGGGTGCAACTCAGGTGCAGGTTTGATGAGAAACCAGCAAAAATCACAAGTAAACACTGTGATTCCTCCAGCAGGAAAGGTGGCAAATTGGGAAACCATCCCTTCCCCATCAGAGACAAAGATGACGCTGTGTGAACAGGGGTGTGAGCATCCTGGTCCATGGGGAGACACCCTGTGGTTGTGGAATCTCCTATGAAGCAGGAGGGGTGGGAAGCTGGATCAGCCCGGCCAGCACATGTCCCCCCACCCCACATCCCCAGTACTCTGGTCTGTCTGGGTGGGACCTAGGTGTTGCTGACTGATTTTTCTGAAGCTGTTTTCACCCAGGTCCCAGAGTGGGAGCAGGTGTCAGTCCAGGGACTCCACATGTGGAGGGGAAGGCTGGGGAGGGGAGGGAGGGCTGGAGCTCCTCTCTGAGCTGCACGTTCACAGCACACAGTGCTCACTCCTGGTCTGTGGATTATGAAGATCCAAGAGCCATGTGTGGAGCACCCAGCACAGCCTCTGGTTCCACAGTGGGGACTAGGGATACCTGAGCCTCCCCTCTACTCCCTCCTCATCCTTGGGGTGGAGCACCTCACAAAAATATTTCCCTTCCAGGCCTCCTCTCCTATCCCTAAATAGACTTTGCTCTGGAAGACATTCCACTCAGGTGGAAAATAAGGCCTGACTTGGATTGTCCCTGTGCTGAGTGAGGAATGCCCATTACAAGAGTCCCCATGGGCTAGAGTCATCCCAGTTGCAGGAGAGTCCCACAACATCCTACGGGTGCTCGCTCCTCTCCCACCAGAGGAGGCTCAACCATTTTCCACCTGGGGACCCACAGTCTCTCTCACTCCTCAGACTTCTGGTGCCCCTTGCTGGCCACAGAGCTGAGCAGGGGCAGCTACCCTGCTGCTGACACCTTTACCTACTTGAGAAAAGCAGGGCAGTGTTAGAGGGCCATTTCTTCCCCAGGTGCCCTCCCTGTACAGTCACCTTCAACTGTAGTGTTTCCCAAATAACCTCTGCATATCCTCAGACCTCACCCTTGCTTCTGTCCTCTGCGGATGTCAGAGAACCCCTCCTTGACCAGGTGAAGGTTTCATTCTCCATTGGGGATCTAGACTCTGTGTGGACCTAGTGAAGGAATCTCAGGTGAGTCCACAGATCTTCTACCCTCTCAGGAGCCTAATGAGAGCAGAAATGGTTGGGCTTGGGCAACTTCATGGACATGGAATGGGCTCCAGGAGAACCTCCCCTGGAATGCTGATAGTATAATAAGTGCAGAGGTGAGAGGCCATGGGAGAAGGGCGGTGGGAGGAAGGAGCTCTGGCAGTTCAGGGGAGATGCATGGCAAGGGCTGGAGTCAGCCTTCATGGCACCTGGAGGGCCTGGGGGAGGAGAGGTCCCAGGTGCTCTGGTTGGAATGTGTGTCCATGTCCCCCCACAGTTCAAGAATGGGAATCCTGCCCCAGGTGTAGGTATGTGCTTGTGGTGACAACTTCTCTGGCAGTGACTGTGCCATGAGAGTAGAGTCTTATGCAGGACAAATAGCCTGATAAAGAGGCCCCAGGAACTCACTTGTCCCTTGACCAGGTGTGGACACAGGAGCAGGTGCCAAGAGAGCAGCCGCTACCTGAGCCCAAATCCACCGGGTTCTGATCCCAGCCTTCACAGCTCCCAAGACTGTGAGAAATGAAGGTCTATGCTCACGATCCTCCAAGCCACAGTCTGTGAGTGTTCTGGATGGATTGTGACCTGGGGAGGAGCAGATAGCAGTCCACAATCACTCAGGGCAGGGGTCCCTCAGAGACTCTAGAGTCATCACAGACTGTTCTGTAAAGATCTCACTGTTCCTTGAAGCCAGTACGAAGACCCTGCACTGTGCCAGGTGAGGGATTAGGAACAGGGATGGTCCTCTTATGAGCCATTTCCAATTTTCTTTTGAAGTCACTTGTGCAGAGATAGGGTATGGAGGAGGGAGGCCAGGAAAGATCATGGAGATCCTCAGAATCAGCCCCCCTGACACCCCAGAGTGGGGCCCCAGCTCCTGCATCCCTCTGACCCCTTCCCTTTTGCACTCCTGTGGGATCGACCTGCTTTGACTGAGTCTGTCCTGATGCCTGAGTGTCCCCAGCCCTTGAAGTCCTGAATGGGCAGCAGATCATGTGAGGTGCAGAGAGAGGTGGTGACTGCAGAATCTGACTGAGGGGTGAGGAGACAGACTGGGTGTCCCTGGACACACAGCAGTTACAGACACTGTCACAGCTCACTGTGGAGGAAGCACTGTCTGATCAGCAGCCCTGGACCCCAGAGACTCTCCTCCTCTGAGCCTCAGGAGAGAATTGCAGCTCCCAGGAGTGAAGACAAACAGCAGCTGGAAAGAAGGGACCACCTTCTGTGGCTGTCACGAGAGCTGGGCCTGAGGCACACTGGACCAGGGGCTGACCAGGAGCTGTGAGAACACACAGGGCTCTGAGTCAGGTCAAGACCCCAGACTGGGCATGAACAGGGTCAGCCACATCCTCCCTGTTCCATCATCTCCCTGGAGGGACTCTGAGCCCTGATAACTGACTTATGTCACTGGAGGCATGACCAGGCTCAGAGGACACAGCAAAAGATTTAAAAAATGTGTTGACTAAGGAAGAGGGGAAGACACTTTCACATCATTGGTCCTCAGAAAATATTTATGGGCTGAAGAAGGGACAAGGGAAGTCACCCTGAGCTGGATGTGCTCCTGGAGAGAGCAGCAGTGAGGCCCCAGGCAGGGACGATGTAGAGGAGGTTTCAGTCTCACTTCCCCATGTTCTGTAGTCCTGTGTGAGTGCTGCTGTTGCCATGATAAGTCCCACAGAAATAGTTGGCCTTGTCCTCAGGCTGCAGCCCAGAGATGTGCAGAACACCTACATTGGCCGAGGTGTCCTTGGATCCAGAGAAGCAGCTGGGGCCCCCGGAGCCCTGGTGCTTGTCTGAGTCTGACTGGTAACTCAGGAAATAGCAGGGAGGGCTCCCTGACTTCTGTTGGTACCAGGAGATATAGTAGCCAACAACAATGAAGCCACTGCCCAGG
>NW_006199623.1:93804-95828 GCF_000334495.1 Tupaia belangeri chinensis
GCCCCCATCACTCCTGAAATCTTGCCTTTCTGTTCTCCACCATAGGATGACTCACACAAAGGACTTGCAGAGATGTTGGATCATATTCTTGGACTTCCCAGTCTCCAGGACCTGAGCCAAGTAAATTCTCCTTTCTTGTAACTTAACAACCTGTTTTATTCCATCCTAGTAGCACAGAATAGACCAAGACAGTAACACACTTCTCTGTCACAGCACAAACCAATATGTGGGTTCTGCTAATGCCCTATCTCTCTTTGAATGATGAGTGAGACACCCATGGTCTTGTCCTGCAGACAGTGGAGCCTGAAATCAACTCCTGATACACCACAGGAACGTTCCTTGTCATCCTCACCATCTTCATTCCATCCTGGTAGAACTTTCCAGGTCTGGGACCATGACAACCATTCAGAACAGGAGGTCATCTCTCTCCTAGGTGTCCACATTTACTTCAACTAGAGAGAGAGAGGCAGAGAGGGAGAGAGAAAAAGAGAGAAGAGAGAGAGAAAGCCACCAGGTCCAGGACTTGAACCATGATTGTCCATGTGAGAAGAAGAAGAAGAAGAAGAAGAAGAAGAAGAAGAAGAAGAAGAAGAAGAAGAAGAAGAAGAAGAAGAAGAAGAAGAAGAAGAAGAAGAAGAAGAAGAAGAAGAAGAAGAAGAAGAAGAAGAAGAAGAAGAAGAAGAAGAAGAAGAAGAAGAAGAAGAAGAAGAAGAAGAAGAAGAAGAAGGAGAAGAAGAAGGAGAAAGAGAGAGAGAGAGTTAACTTTATGCTAAGAGAAGTTTGGCCTTTGCTTTTGTTCCAGAAAGTCAACTTATAAATCCTTGAAATTTCCCCTGTGACCACTATTCACTTTATACCAGTCAGGTGGATTGTGGTGGCCCCCATTTAGGCTCCTGAAGGGGATGGCCCTGCCAGTAAAACCAGTTGGCTGACTAAAGTGTTGGGGACTTGAGCCACCTATATCAGTACATCTTTCTGTCAAGAAGTTGAGGAGAGTTGGAAATTGAGCTAAATTTGATGATATCCATGTAACAAACTCAGTAAATACTATGCACACTGCAATATTGGGTTAACTTTACCTTTTTAAAAATGTTTCTTCTTTTTAAAAATTTTTTATTATCATCATAATCGTCTTTATATTACATTGGATTACATATAACTTTACAGTGTATTACATTGCTTTTTCAAAAGGGAATGCCATGCATGTCAGTCAGTACAAAGGCATTAATCTCCCTACTTCAACATTCGATATCTTTTCTCTGTTTTCTCCAATCATTATTATTATTATTCTAATTATTTTTTAAAACAGTCAATCACTATTTCTCATTTTGCTTGTAAAAATACTTTGCCCATCATGAAATACTTCTCAGACCAATCCAATTGAGAATACTATACATGTCATCATCAAAAGTTTAATAAGCCATATCTGTTTCTCACTAATGTCCTGCCTTTCTATTGTTCACTTGCTATCTTTCTCTATCCTCTTCTCTTCACTTACCCCATTCCACACTGTCCTCGTCTCATTAAGTACCTTTACTGCTTTTATGTCCTCCAATTTTTTGCTCTCTATCATAGAGTGCGGATAGTCGGTATATATTGAGTGGATACATACAATATCTTTCTTTCATAGCCTGGCTTACTTCACTCAGCAATAGATCCTCCATATCTGACCACTTTCTATCAAATTTGCCTGGCATGTTTCTGAAGCTACCTGGTCTAGGATTCAAACCATTCATTAGCTCATGTGGGATACAGTCATCTTTTTTTTTTTTTTTGAGAGGTTTTTGCTATAGGGTGTTTGCACTCACCAAAAAGACAGACAGAGAGACAGAAAGCGAGAAATCACCTCCGGGAGGGATTGCCACTCTGTAATCCCTTCTTTTCCAATCTCCTCTTGGGATCTTGGGCATGCACACACATGCACTTGGCATGAATTTAAGCCATCGGGTCTGGGACTCAAACCATGGTTAACTACATGGGAGTCCAGCAACATAGCCATTATGCCAACTGCTGATCCTAGGAAT
>NW_006199623.1:99426-104032 GCF_000334495.1 Tupaia belangeri chinensis
TTGTTTCCACCGAGAGATCCGATGTTAGCCTGATGGGGTGACCTTTGTAAGTAACTTGGTGTTTCCCTCTTGCCAACTTTAGTATCTTGTCTTTGTCTGTTGTTTTTGCCAGTCTGGCTATGATGTGCCTTGGAGAGGATCTTCTTGGGTTGATTATACTCGGGGTCCTCTGTATTTCTTGGGTCTGGATATTTGAATGACTTTCTAGATTTGGAAAGTTTTCTTGCAGGATCTCATGGAATACATTATCTAGGCCCTTATTATTTTCTTCCTCTTCTGGAATACCAATTATCTGGATGTTGGGGCGCTTGATGGTATCCCGTATTCCTCGTATATTATCCTCATTTTTCATGGTTGTTTTCTCAATCTTCTTGATACTTTTTTCTAGGTCAGATGTTTTGTCTTCTACATTAGAGATTCGATCTTGTGCCTGGTCTAACCTACTTTTAATGCTTTCAAGGAAGGTTTTGATTTCCTGTATCACATTCTTCAATCCTAAAATATCCATTTCTTCTTTCAAGTAATTAAAGGACTTCCTCATCTCCTGGAGCTCCTTGTCTCTTTTCTCTTCCATCTCAGTAAGTTTGGTCACTACAAATATTCTGAATTCCTTTTCAGACATGTCCACGACATCCATTGTATTGACTGTGGGTGATGTAGGCTTGCTGATTTCCCTTGAGAGAGAGGCCTTTTGTTGTTCGCTCATATTTCTTGAGCCTCTGTGATTTTTCCTAGTATCAGGTAATCTATATGTTTCTTCCTAAATTATTTAAGGTATCTTTGATTCTTAAAAGTTGTACAGGCTTAGAAAATTGATTTCTCTTATGGTTGGCCTACCTGTTGCTCACAGTTACCATTAACTGTTGCCACTAGCCATGGATGGCCCAAAGTCCTCGCTGTTTCTAAGGAGTGGTGAGCCTTCAACTGACCTAATAAGCAGCACCCCAAGAGCAAAGAAAAACAAAACAGAAAATGGAAATTGCGCGGCACGCAATGCATGCCATGCGCTACTCAAATCACCAAAATTCAAACAGACCAAAGGCTAGTGGAAAAGGATCAGACAATCAGTGACAGTACCAGGTTGGACAGGTCTGCAGCCTCAGTCCACCTGGTGTCCGGAACTGCTGGCCGGCTCGATCCAGATTGTGGGTAGGATGGGCTGGGCATTCGCCTTAAAGTTCCAGGCAACCAACCTGGGGTCCAAGGAGGAAGAACGGTGGGGATACGAGGAGGTTCAGAAGGATCGGGCCTGCAGCCTCAGTCCACCTGGTGTCCGGAACTGCTTGCTGGCTCAATCTGGATTGCGGGTGGGATGGGGTGGGTGTTCGTCTTAAAGTCCCAGGCAACCAACCTGTGGTCCAAGGAGGAAGAATGTTGGGGGTGCGAGGAGGTTCAGAAGGGTCGGGCCTGCAGCCAACTTTACCTTTGTTAAAGTTTATTAGTCCATGGGTGAGAGAGACTAATCCTTATGCCATGATCTATCTCCAGCTTCATTCAATCAAGATCATGGGAGCAAGTGATCCCAGAAACTCAGGAGGCTCCAGATGAGAATCAGTTACCTTGTCATGAGGATCAGCCTAGAAGAGTGTTGAGTTCCAGGGCCAGAGTTAGTGTAATGGCTATGTCGCTGAACTCCCATGTAGTTGACCACTGTTTGAGTCCCAGACCTGGTGGCTTAAACTCACACCAGGCGCATGTGCATGCTGCCCAAGATACTGAGAAGAGAATGGAGGAGAAGGGATTGAGGCATAGCCATCCTCCTTGGGGGTAATTTCTTGCTTTCTGTCTTTCTGTCTCTCTCTGTCTTTCTGGCAAGCGTACACACCCTATAGCTAAAAGCTCTCCCAAAAAAAAAAAAAAAGAACGAAAAAATAAAAAAAGAGTGTTGCGTTCCATCTGTGCACCACCATCCACCCCTGAGGGTGAGCGTCTATGCTGTGTTTGCATTTCTAACATAAATACCTGAGACTGAGGATTTATAAAGAAGTAGAGGTTCAGTGACTCATGATTTTAGTGAATGGAACATTCCTGACAGAAGCAGACAGCATGGAGGGTACATGGAAAGAGAGAGAGAAAGAGAGAACATGTGAATGACCTGTGGGCAGTTATGACATTTATAGCAACCTGCTCTTGTGATCACTAATCCCATCTTATGAGAGTTGGAACTCCCTAGGTCTCTCAGGACATCATCATCTAGTCATGAGAGTGTTTGACTCCATGACCCAGTCACTGCCCCCTAGACCTAATTTCTCAGACTCCATCACACTGGAGACAAGAGAATTACACAAACCTTTGAGGGACAAAATATTACCCAAACCATGACAGGGTTCCTACTCCAATGTAAGGAGAGGGTGATCATCCTGAGGACACAGACACTACATGTTTGGAAGCTCCCAGAGCTGACCCCGTATGTCTATTCAACTGACTTATCTTGACTTGCCTTCCTTATAACAAAACTGTAATCTTATAATACTGTGTTTTTGAGGATGTGACTAATTGTAGTGAATTATGAAACCTGAGGTGCTTATGAGAACTCCTGTATTTGTAGCAGATTGGCCCAAAGTGTGGTTGGCCTGGATCCCTTGAACGTGTAGCTGGTGTTTGCAGTGAGAGAAGCAGGAGAAGCTTGAGGACACCAATGCCATTAACCCATGGAATTTATTCTCAGGTCAGGAATTTAACATAGGAAAGCATTGCAGAGTGATCCCACAAGAGGTGCCTTTTTAAAAATTTTTCTTTCTTTCTTTTTTCCTTTCTTTCTTTCTTTACAGTTTTATTATAGTAACAAACATTTGTTACAGTGAGAGCTACAAACATACACATAATTATACTTAAATTTATATAGAACAATATTTACATTTTTATGTTCGACTTTTGAAGTTAAGAGGATGAAGTACAGCTTAAGTTTTACAACAAAGAAAAAAAAAATACATGACGGAAATGGAGTTAATAGTAAAAGTACAGCTTTCTGTTCCTGATACAACATGTGGAAATGTCTCATCAGAAAGTTACATCATCTTAATATGATTGTCCAAATAATTAAACAGACCTTTCTTTTTAAATACATTTTGTTGTATGTCATTATGCAATATTATATTAAACTACATATTTTTCTCTAAGCATACCGCTTAGCAATATAAAAGACTTTTATTACATGAGTTTTTCTAATAAAATATACCTAGACAAAAACTTTATACTTAGGACTTAAGATAGTTGGAAATAAAACTCTAAAATTAAACAAATAACTTCTAAAGGTATCACTAAGGCTTGTGTATTTTTTAGCTAAGGTGCAATCTTTACAAAGACCATTAAATACTAATCACTTAGTTTTAAAGTTAATATATTTATAAAATTACATACTTAAAAGAGTTTCAATTTAAAGTAAAAAATTAGTCTTTCACACACACACACACACACACACAAACACACACATATATATATATGCTATATAATGAGGAAAACCTTCTGAGAAACAAACATTCTGAGAAACAAATGATTTCTTGGTTTCAGCCAGTCCACTATTCCTAAAATGTGAAAAAATTAATCCTGAAGTGGCTCTCTGCTGTTTCCAGATTGTGATGGGTGGAAAATTCCAGATCATAGCAAAGGCGATACGTGGAAAATTCCAGTCCATAGGAAAGGCGATACCCAGGTCTCACTGTTCTCAATGATCTTCAGATAAAGTTGGGGTATGTGGATACAAACTGGCGGCTCAAGGAACCTGAGTGGACAGAGACAACCATGGTCCTTTAAGACCAAGATTCACTCCTGGGAAAACCATCGAGGATAGGCCCTTGGGCTTCTAGCAGCATTGCAAAAGCTCCCTGTGATGTGGAGACTCTCAGCTCTTCAAGGGACTCAAACACTTTCACCATCTTCAGCATCTTCTCCTCTTGTTTGGAGCATTTGGATCTCCCCTCCAGGTTTTGAACCAGGGAACTTAATTCCTGTCTCAGCATCAAGTGACCATCTTCACCTTTCTGTGGTCTTCAGTAAGGCATACTCAAATCACCAAAATTCAAACAGACCAAAGGCTAGTGGAAAAGGATCAGACAATGAGTGACAGTACCAGGTTGGTTGGGTCTGCAGCCTCAGTCTGCCTGGTGTCCGGAACTGCTGGCCGGCTCGATCCAGATTGTGCGTGGGATGGGCTGGGGGTTCACCTTAAAGTCCCAGGCAACCAACCCGGGGTCCAAGGAGGAAGAACGTTGGAGGTGCGAGGAGGTTCGGAAGGGTCGGGCCTGCAGCCAACTTTACCTTTGTTAAAGTTTATTAGTCCATGGGTGAGAGAGACTAATCCTTATGCCATGATCTATCTCCAGCTTCATTCAATCCAGATCATGGGAACATGTGATCCCAGAAACTCAGAGAGTTACCTTGTCATGAGGATCAGCCTAGAAGAGTGTTGAGTTCCAGGGGCCAGAGTTAGCGTAATGGTTAAGTCGCTGAACTCCCATGTAGTTGACCACAGTTTGAGTCCCAGACCTGGTGGCTTAAACTCACACCAGGCGCATGTGCATGCTGCCCAAGATTCCAAGAGGAGAATGGAGGAGAAGGGATTGAGGCATAGCCATCCTCCTTGGGGGTAATTTCTTGCTTTCTGTCT
>NW_006199623.1:104133-106694 GCF_000334495.1 Tupaia belangeri chinensis
AAAAAATAAAAAAAGAGTGTTGCGTTCCATCTGTGCACCACCATCCACCCCTGAGGGTGAGCGTCTATGCTGTGTTTGCATTTCTAACATAAATACCTGAGACTGAGGATTTATAAAGAAGTAGAGGTTCAGTGACTCATGATTTTAGTGAATGGAACATTCCTGACAGAAGCAGACAGCATGGAGGGTACATGGAAAGAGAGAGAGAAAGAGAGAACATGTGAATGACCTGTGGGCAGTTATGACATTTATAGCAACCTGCTCTTGTGATCACTAATCCCATCTTATGAGAGTTGGAACTCCCTAGGTCTCTCAGGACATCATCATCTAGTCATGAGAGTGTTTGACTCCATGACCCAGTCACTGCCCCCTAGACCTAATTTCTCAGACTCCATCACACTGGAGACAAGAGAATTACACAAACCTTTGAGGGACAAAATATTACCCAAACCATGACAGGGTTCCTACTCCAATGTAAGGAGAGGGTGATCATCCTGAGGACACAGACACTACATGTTTGGAAGCTCCCAGAGCTGACCCCGTATGTCTATTCAACTGACTTATCTTGACTTGCCTTCCTTATAACAAAACTGTGATCTTATAATACTGTGTTTTTGAGGATGTGACTAATTGTAGTGAATTATGAAACCTGAGGTGCTTATGAGAACTCCTGTATTTGGCCAAAGTGTGGTTGGCCTGGATCCCCTGAACGTGTAGCTGGTGTTTGCAGTGAGAGAAGCAGGAGAAGCTTGAGGACACCAATGCCATTAACCCATGGAATTTATTCTCAGGTCCTGAATTTAACATAGGAAAGCATTGCAGAGTGATCCCACAAGAGGTGCCTTTTTAAAAATTTTTCTTTCTTTCTTTTTTCCTTTCTTTCTTTCTTTACAGTTTTATTATAGTAACAAACATTTGTTACAGTGAGAGCTACAAACATACACATAATTATACTTAAATTTATATAGAACAATATTTACATTTTTATGTTCGACTTTTGAAGTTAAGAGGATGAAGTACAGCTTAAGTTTTACAACAAAGAAAAAAAAAATACATGACGGAAATGGAGTTAATAGTAAAAGTACAGCTTTCTGTTCCTGATACAACATGTGGAAATGTCTCATCAGAAAGTTACATCATCTTAATATGATTGTCCAAATAATTAAACAGACCTTTCTTTTTAAATACATTTTGTTGTATGTCATTATGCAATATTATATTAAACTACATATTTTTCTCTAAGCATACCGCTTAGCAATATAAAAGACTTTTATTACATGAGTTTTTCTAATAAAATATACCTAGACAAAAACTTTATACTTAGGACTTAAGATAGTTGGAAATAAAACTCTAAAATTAAACAAATAACTTCTAAAGGTATCACTAAGGCTTGTGTATTTTTTAGCTAAGGTGCAATCTTTACAAAGACCATTAAATACTAATCACTTAGTTTTAAAGTTAATATATTTATAAAATTACATACTTAAAAGAGTTTCAATTTAAAGTAAAAAATTAGTCTTTCACACACACACACACACACACACAAACACACACATATATATATATGCTATATAATGAGGAAAACCTTCTGAGAAACAAACATTCTGAGAAACAAATGATTTCTTGGTTTCAGCCAGTCCACTATTCCTAAAATGTGAAAAAATTAATCCTGAAGTGGCTCTCTGCTGTTTCCAGATTGTGATGGGTGGAAAATTCCAGATCATAGCAAAGGCGATACGTGGAAAATTCCAGTCCATAGGAAAGGCGATACCCAGGTCTCACTGTTCTCAATGATCTTCAGATAAAGTTGGGGTATGTGGATACAAACTGGCGGCTCAAGGAACCTGAGTGGACAGAGACAACCATGGTCCTTTAAGACCAAGATTCACTCCTGGGAAAACCATCGAGGATAGGCCCTTGGGCTTCTAGCAGCATTGCAAAAGCTCCCTGTGATGTGGAGACTCTCAGCTCTTCAAGGGACTCAAACACTTTCACCATCTTCAGCATCTTCTCCTCTTGTTTGGAGCATTTGGATCTCCCCTCCAGGTTTTGAACCAGGGAACTTAATTCCTGTATCAGCATCAAGTTGACCATCTTCACCTTTCTGTGGTCTTCAGTAAGGCAAGAGATGTTAAAGGACTCTCTCTCTTGCCTGGCTCTCTCCAAAGATGATGCAGTCCCTGCCTCCTCCTCTCTGCCAGCACTGAGCTTGTCAAGAAACTGACCTTTCTCCTCTGTGCAGGCAGACAGGGTCTCTGTGAGCTGCTTCTCTCTTCTCACATAATGCCGACTTCTCACAGACCAAACATTTCTGAATAGAAACAAGAGGCTCACAAGGAAACAGATGAGAGGGGGACACCCCAGCACCT
The DNA here is from genome assembly GCF_000334495.1 of Tupaia belangeri chinensis. NCBI lineage: Eukaryota > Metazoa > Chordata > Mammalia > Scandentia > Tupaiidae > Tupaia > Tupaia belangeri. Next base: position 106,503 of record NW_006199623.1, read on the forward strand.
CCCTCTGGAGGTTGTAAAAAGTGAGCCTTGGACTCAGGTTCTTAGGCAACAGCTCCTTCATCACTTCATCCTGCTTTCCAAATATGAGTCCAAAGACCAGCTTCACAGAGGATGACAGCCCTTCCATGGCTCTGCAGCCACCACAGGGTCCTGCCTCATCACTGTGGATCCAGCTGCCAAAACCGATGCCAG
>NW_006199623.1:107108-109241 GCF_000334495.1 Tupaia belangeri chinensis
GTAAATGGGGTACTGGGATTTTTTTTTTTTTTTTTTTTGGAGAGGTTTTTGCTATAGGCCACATGCGCTTGCCAGAAGGACAGAGACGGAGAGACAGAAAGTGAGAAATCACCCCCCAGAGGGAATGGCAACTATTTGATGTTTTGTGAGCATATCACACTGTATTTATGGCTATTTGAATTACTTCAAATGTGAGATAGTAAGGAAAGAGCTACTGTAGCTACTTGTCTTCATGCCCTTTTTATAAGCATGTTTTTGTTTGCTGGTGTGTGCTTCAGCCAGATAGAGACAGAGAGCAGGAAAGTGAGAAAGCACCTCCTATGCAGGATGGCCATACTACAGTTGGAATCTCCTCTATTTCTCCTTTCAGGATTCTGGGCACACCCATGCATGTCAGGCTTGTAATTCAAGTTGTGATTCCAAGATTTAAACGTGCAGTTGGCCATTGGGCTCCCTATGCACTAACCACCACACCAATGGATGACCCAAATGTGTTATTTGCCCTTCATATAGGAATTCTGGTTTAGAGTATATAAATGTTTCTTGAAGCAATTGTATTGAGCTGTAATTCCCAATTACTAATGTTTGGCCTTTTAAAAACACAGATGATTGACTTTTGTATTTGTACACAGTCAATAAAAAACACAGTCCAATTAGAAGAATTCAATCACCCAAGAAAGACACCCTCAACTTTGTTTTAATAACTACATTTTTGTGGTGGTGGTGGTGGTGGTGCTAAAAATACTTACAATAAAACCTACTCATTGAACAAATTTATACAAAGGCAATACATGAATGTACAAAGCAATCTTGCTAAATGGAACTGAAATAGCACATCTTTCTAAGACTTAGTTACCTGGAATAATAGGAAATTTATCAATTCCTCATTAACTTCTCCTCTAATTCCTGGGAATAATCATTCAACTCTGCTTCTACATTTCACCTGTATTTTTCCTTCTGTTTTATTTTATTTTTTAAGGTTTTTGTATAGGTGTGTGCACTAGCCAGAGACAGAGAGGGAATGTGAGAAATTATCCCTCAGGGGAGAAGGCCATGCCTCAATACTTTCTCCATTTTCCTTTCAGGATTTGGGCTCACACCCACACATGCACAGTGTGATTCCCAATCTACCAGAAGAAGGACTCCAACCTAAGGTTCGCTACACGAGATCCAGTACCTTACCCACCATGCCCTCTGCTGGTCGTTTTACCTACTTACAGGATCCATGCACGTGTTATCATGAGATACTTGCCATTTCCAACTGGTTTATTGCATTAGCATAAAGTCCTCAGTTTTCACAATGTTGTCATGTGTAATAAAATTTCTTTTAAAATTTATTTTAAATTGAGAAATAATTGTGCTTGGGTGTATACATACAGCATGGAAAGATTCAGTGAAGCTAGGTGAAATCAACCAGGCACAGGAAGACAAGCTCTGTACTCTGCCTCTAAATGAAATGCCAGGACCTTGCTGACTTGGTGATCACAGCTTTGCAGCATATTTTGAAGGGCAGTAACATGACACCTTTGGCTCTGTTCAGGTTGTTCAAGATTGCTTTAGCTACATGATTGCTTTAGTGCTTCAACAAAAATATAATTTTTCTTCCTATCTTTGTGAGAAAAACATTGCCAGTATTTTAATAGGACTTGAATCATTATATTTTAGCTATATTAATTCTCATAATCCATAAATAGAAAATATTTTTGAATTCCTTTATGTCTCCAATCCATTTTCTTTCCTTCTCTTTATTTTATATTTTTCTAGAAGGCACGTGTGCTCACTGTCGGGATCTGGACAAGATTGCTTTCCTCTGTGGACCTGGCCGCACCTGGTCCTGAGGCTCCAGGGGTCACTCCTCAGGTAGGTCTCAGCCACAGTCTTCCTTTGGAGGTTCACACTCTAGGCATCTCTCCTCTGGAGTTCTCCTGTATCCTGTGGGATATCCTGCTTCCAAAACTAGCCACAGACCTGTCTTCCACCTCCATGTCCAGTTACCAACAAGAGAGGTGCACAGAGGCAACTCAGCTTTCACAGAGAGTCCCCGAAGACCTTAACATGCCTCTTCCTGGCTGACTGGCAGGGTGGAGGCTGGAGCAGAGCAGCCACAAAATGATCTGGGTGCTCCAGGTTGAC
>NW_006199623.1:109324-112717 GCF_000334495.1 Tupaia belangeri chinensis
ACACTTTCCCTCTGTAGGGAGTTCAAAAGGGCCCCTCCTGCTTTTCAGGTACAGAGCAGGCTCAGGCTCTCCCCTCTTCCTGCAAGTATCATCTCTCTCTCTCTAACTAATGAGATACAATCAAAATAGGATCTCTGTGCACTTGTAGATGATGGTGGTGGGCAAAGTCCAGGTATGCCATGTGTCAAGGTCAACGACTTTGTCTCCAGGAAATACCCAGTGCCCTTTGCTGTGGGGAAAGCTCACACATGTTTAATGTGGAGAGCTGATGACAGCTACTGTGCTATGAACACACCTGTGAATAACTCTACAGCCTGGATACTCAAACTCCATCAGGGTAGGGGGGTGGCAACAACTCTGCATGTCCACACACATAACAAATGTTTCAATGTCCTGAGAAAACATGTGCATGCAGTGGACCAGGTGCTGTGACTTCAGTTCCCACAGTGTCTGGGAAGATGGTACCTCTCAGGCAGGGCTGGGAGACTCCTCTCTTCACTGAATCAGGACAGTGGGGAGGGAAGTGAGCTCAGGACCACTCAGACAGGAGGTTTTGGTCTCACTTCCCCTCCATATGTGTCACTGTGGGTTACACGTAGCTGCTCCTACTGCCATGACTTACCCCACAGTAGTAGTCACTCTCATCATCTTCCTGGAGGTTCTGAATAATCAGCAACCGATCTGGGCCAGAGCTTGAGGCTGAGAAGCGATCAGGGATCCCGTCCCCCTTGGATCCCATAATACCACTAGTGCCCATTCGCATTACAAACCGGAGGCCCTTCCCTGGGCTCTGCTGGTACCACTCCACATCATAGTTACCATAGCCACTGCTCAGGGTGCAGGTAAGTGTGACTTCTTGTCCCAGGGAGGCTGAGGCAGAGGGTGACTGAGTCAGAGTAGGCTGGGAGAGGGACCCTGGAAACATAGATCCTCATTAGGGCTCCAGGGGAGGGATAGTCAGTGAAATGTTTCAGGAGAAAGGACAGGGGTGGGATTGGGTGACTGGATGTGGAGGGCCCTTTGGGGGTACTGCCCACTGCCCACTCTGACCTGTGAGGAAGGTGAGGAGGGTGAAGAAGAGAGGAGCCCAGGCCATGGTGGGGATGCACAGTGCTGAATTCTTCAGGCCTTTTACCAGGCAGGGCTCTTTAGCCCCTCTTTAGCATAGGACTGGGCTGGACATGACCCTCCCTGCAAAACCTACATGCAAATCTGCTTCTCACAGAGAGAGGGTCTGTCAAGGTAGGGGCCTCAGAGTAAGACCTCAGTTCTACTTGATTCCAGAGTTTGTCTTCCCCTAGTGGCCAGACACTCACTGTGCCCCTCAGGGCTCAGACTATCCTTCCTGGAACCCTGAGTCACAGCCTGTTGGTAGAGCACAAGTGCTATCCTGGGAACTGTCCACAATGCTTCTGCCCGTCTGCTGTCTGCAATAAAATTCAGATTCTGAATCACTTTATCCTGGCAACTGCTCAAGGAACATGCCCCAACTTTCTTCTTAGGATAGCTCAATTCTTCACTTCTCATTCAACAAACAATAATAATGTGTACACACAGGCCAATTGCCATTCCTGGCTCTGAGGTGAGAAGGGAAGTGGAAGGCCAAGTCCCTGCCCTGCTCTGAGTTTATTTATTCATTCAAAGGAGACATCCACCCCTATTACTGATTGATGCTGAGTGTTTTTCCTGCAGCCTCTAATTGCTTCCAGGGAGGAACATGGCACCTCAGCACTCTGGGCAGTTGAGAAATGGTTTCCCACATGTACTGTGATTTATCCACTAGAGGTATGGGGAGAAACTAAAACTGCCCAAAGTGGGAGCAGGAGTGAGGAAGATTTTAGAAGTAACTTACATTTGCTTTTTTTTAGTTCCATTATCCAATTTGGAAACAGCCTCTAATTGCTTCCAGGGAGGAACATGGCACCTCAGCACTCTGGGCAGTTGAGAAATGGTTTCCCACATGTACTGTGATTTATCCACTAGAGGTATGGGGAGAAACTAAAACTGCCCAAAGTGGGAGCAGGAGTGAGGAAGATTTTAGAAGTAACTTACATTTGCTTTTTTTTAGTTCCATTATCCAATTTGGAAATTCCCTTCATACAATGAGGTCTTTTGTAACAAAGTCATTGTGGCGGACCCATATACATTACACTGATCATAAACACCTGTTTAGTGTTACCATTCTCATATTTGTATATTTTCTTTGGATATGCTATGTGTCCATGTTGCACTCACACATAAATGTTATTTGAGGGGTGTTTTGTGAGGTTCTTTTTTCCTCTGAAGGATGGGTTGAATAGAGACCCAGGAAATTGGAAAAAGACACAAGACACTGAGGTCATGTCAGTCATTCCCTGAGTTTAGTGAGAGCTCACAGAGCTCTTAATAGGCACACCAAGCCATAGTAGCACTCACAAGTGCTTCCTCCCTCTTGGAGCTTGTAACATAACAGGAGAATGCTCACAAAACACTTTCCTTACTCTTGGAACTCCAGAGTACAGAACTGAGCTGAGCCAAGTCAAGGCTGAGCCACATCAAGGCCAGCAGTGCTCATTAGCCTTAATCAAGCAGAGCAGGGCAGAGCTGACCAGGTGCTCCTTTTTCTCTAAAAGGGGCTGCATAGACAATAGTGACACACTGCCAAAAACAAACTTGTGTGTTATAGTCGATGGTATAAAACAGCATATATAAAATCCTTATTACATAACAAGAGTGAAAGCACAGTACAACTAATAACATAAGTTGTTTACCCTGTGTCTTTCAAACTTGATAAGATAGGAGATGAGGGCACCAGCCTGTAACCCATTCTGACTACATTTGCAATACTAGGAGAAACAGAAAAGAACAATATATGTCATATAGGAAGTAGATGGCATCGTGACTTCTCTGTTGTTGTTGTCCTTCCCTGGGGCTCGTCTGTACCATCAGTGGAGAAGTGTCTTTTTCACCACACACTTTGTCTTTTAAAATGCATAGTATAAAAAATTTTCCATTTCTAGTTTCTAGAATTATTTTTATCCCTCTTTCTCACCCTCTGTTCTTTCCCACCCTCTTCTCACACTATCTCTGGTGTCTACAATTGTCTTCCATTCCTTTCCCACCCACCTTGTATTGATCACACAATTTCTTACATAATCTAACTACTTTCAATGATGAGTTCACTCATTACTATTAAGAAAACCAGTTTTAACTTAAATCAAAGAAATACCAAGGAACTTTGCTTAAAGCCAGGAAACAGGTTAGGATTCTGTTCAAATGGTAGGTGCATGAACCTATCAGTCTCATGTACTTTTATCTTCTGTTCTGGTTCAATTTTCCTGATTAAATTCTGGGATATAATATTCAACTCCAGACTTGTCCCTATGATTAAGTTGGCCACTTTCTTAGTTTTTG
>NW_006199623.1:113365-142385 GCF_000334495.1 Tupaia belangeri chinensis
GGAACTCGTCAACTTCTTTCTCCTTTCTCTTTAGCAGATTATTGTCTCTCTTCTCTTCCATCTCTGTTAGCTTTGACATTATGAATGCTCTAAATTCCTTATCAGACATTTCCATAATTTTCACCGAACTGCTTGTGGAAGAAGAAGAGTCCAAGGGAACTTAGACGACAGGTATTTTCTTGTTTTCCCATATTTCTTGTGATCTGGCGATGATTTCTTGTCATCTGATGGATGGCGTGTTTCTTTCAAATTCTTGAAATTCAGTCTGAATGTTCAGGAACAAGCAGACAGAGGTGATCTAGAATCTCTTTGCTGTTCTGTTGTGATCACGCTAGCTTGTTTGCTGGAGGCTCAATTATCAGTAGAATGTCTTCATTTTTCTTGTGCCCTGCAATACCTAGTTCACAGGAGCCATGTGGAGCCTCCTTCTCAGTGAAGCTGTTGATAGGGTTGTAATATGTCTGCAGATTCCTTGGGTGGTGTTGACATCTTGATGATATTATTCCAGTCTGTAAGCACAGGTAGCTTTTCCATTTATCCTTGTGCTCTTTACTTTCTTCTAGCAACATTTTCTGATTTGAAGGGAGTGCATATTTACCTCATTGGTTAAGTTTGCTTCTAAGTATTTTACTCATTTATGATGTTATAATTTGAATTGTTTTCTTGATTTTATTTGTGGTCATTCGTTGCTCCAGTCTTCAAATAACAAAGATTTTTCCATGTTGTTTCTGAACCTTAAACTTCTGCTGCATTTCTTTAATAGTTTTTACAGAAAGTTTTAGGATTTTTAATTTTTTTTAGATTTTTTTGACATGTAAGATTATATCTAAAAGCAGAGATAATTTTTTTCCATTTTCAATTTCTATTCATTTTATTGTATTTTTTTCTTACCAAATTGCTTAGGCTAAAGCTTCCAATAATGTCTTGAAGAGCATTGAAGAAGTTGGGTGTCTTTGTCTATATTTTGATGTTACAGAAAAATAAATTTTATTCACCTCTGCACACAATGGTACCTGTAGGTTTTCACGTGTGGACTTCATTATGTTGAGTTAGTTTCTCTCTAGTCACAATTTCTTGAGTGTTTTTTGTTTGTTTTAGTTTTAGATTCTCGTAGGTTTGTATGTGTGCGTGTATGTGTATGTGTGTGTGTGTGTGTGTGTGTGTGTGTGTGTGTGTGTGTGTGTGCATTTTCTATACGGTGCATGTTCTTTCCAGCCAGAGGGAGACAGAGGGAAAGAAAAAAGGAAAGTGACCTGCCCCTCCAGACTACAAAACAATGAGGAAAGAGATCTCTGTCAGTGAAGATGCCCAGCCGGTGGTGTCATGTTCTAGAAGCCCCAGAGACTAGTGTATCCCTCCTGGACTCTGTCCCCAGAGCAGTCCACCCTGCCATCCAGATATATCTATTAGATGCTGGAAGTATTCACACTGTACTATCAAGAATGACTGGATTGGGGCAAATTTGTGAGAGAGCAAAAAACTTCTCTAGACACATTTCACTGAGGAGAGCTCAAATCCCAATTTTAGGCCAAACAGAGGAAGCATCTGAATTGGGCACAGGTAGGAGCTGAACAGCAAAGACCCAGGACTAGGCAGACAGCAGGGGAATTTTTGTTTTTGTTAACTACAATAGGCTTACTATGTTCATAAAACAGAAGTCATGCTTCAGAATGTTAGTAGAAAATGGAAAAGTACAAAATTAACAGAGCTAATTTTTTAAAAATTTAAAAAAATTCTACAACTGAAAACTAAACACCAGGTTCTTGTCTCACTTCCCCCCTGGCCTGGAGCACTATGTGAATATCGAGGTTGTTATCATAGGAGTGACAGTGATAATTAGCCTCGTCCTCAGTCTGAAGCCGTGAGATGGTCAGGGATGCTGACTTGCCAGACTTGGAGCCAGAGAATCGATCAGAGACCCCTGAGGTCATCTATTATCTTCATAGATGAGAAGTCTGGGTGAAGAGAAGAGGATAGAGAAAGATAGCAAGAGAACAAATAGAGAGGCAAGATATTAATGCGAAACAGATATGGCTTATTACCTGTTGATGATGACACATATAGTATTCTTAACTGGATTGGTCTGAGAAGTATTTCATGATGGGTATAGTTTTTTTTAAAGCAAAATGAGAAATAGTGATTGACTGTTTAAAAAATAATTAGAATAATACTAAAGATTGGGAAAAACATAGAAAAGATATTGAATGATGAGGTGGGGAGATTAATGTCTCTGTATTGACTGACATGCATGGCATTCCCTTTTGAAAAAGCAATGTAGTACACTGTAAAGTTATATGTAATCCAATGTGATATAAAGAAGATTATGATGATAATAAAAATAAGTGAATTTTAAAAAATAGTCTGGGGCCTGTCCCTGGGAGCTGTTGGTACCAGTGCACGTAATTGCTACTGATGTTGTCACTGCTTCCAGTGCAGGAGATGGTGACCCTCTGGCCCAGGGCCCCGGACACTGAGAGTGGCTGAGTCAGTACAGGCTGGGCCCAGGACACTAGAGGTGGGAGAGACATAGAGAGGGTGATTCTCGATCTAGAGACAAGAGGAAAAAGCAGGACTCATCGTCTTCCTGGGCCCTTCCCCTGGCCGCATATCTAGTCACCTGTGTAGTGAGCCAGGAGGGTGAGCAGGAGAGGGGACCAGACGACGGGGGAGGATCCCTGAGTCCTGTCTTCTGGACCCACAGCTGAAGCAGAACTTCCCTCAGTCTCTCCCTTCTCCTCTTTAACCCCTCAGAGGGGGAGGGGCCATTAATGCAAATCAGATCCCTCCTCCACCCCCAGTTTGCTGGTCCCATACGACCCTGGCTCAGGCCCCTCTGCCTGAGGATGACAGGAGTGGAAGGATTGGAGCTGTGTGGGCCCAGGGGGTGGGAGGTCCCAGCTGTGAGCCCTGAGCAGGGGCAACAGGCAGGGCCAGATGGGGGCTCCCAGCTCTGATCACTCTCAAACCCTCTAAGAATAGGCTCTAAGTGCTCTCTCATGTCCAGGCCCAGACACAGCATCCTATGATCTTATGACCAGAGCCCCTTCGAGACAGCCCCTCCTCCCTAGTGGCCAGAGCTCTCCTTACTTCATGAATCCCACAGTTCTGAGAAGGGTGCTCTTCCTCCAGGGATGGGAGCTGGTGGGAAGACGCCACCGTGTGTGTACTTGGAGGGGGCTACTGGGGGACCTGTGCTTTCTGTCCACATTTCCACCTTCTTGGAATTAGAGTCGCCCACACATTTCAAACAAGAGATTTAGTCCTAAGAGTCTGTTCTCCAAGCATAGGCAAACAAGGGTCAGTGCTGAGCTGGCCCCGTCCCTGCTGTTTTAAATCTTTGGAAAATGTTTTTCCATGTTGTGTAGCGTGTGTGTCCTAACACAGCATGACCTGGAGCTTAGGTAGAGAATGTGCTGGTCTCAGTGCACATTCGTGTAGACAGTCAGATAAATAGACAGACAATAGTGTCTTATACATAGAGACCCAGGCTCTCTCTCTATATATATATCTAGAGCTAGCCCAGGCTGTCCATGGGCAGTGGGAGCAGGGAGGGAATGGTGAATGACAGGATGACACACCACTGTGCCAGAACCCAGGGGAAGCCAGCAATTTGGGGCAGCTGCCACCCTGTAGCCTGGGCCACAGTGGGTGTGGGCAGGTGAGAGGTGATGCTTTGGAACAGTGCAGGGCTGACAGCCCGAGCAGCACAGTGAGGGCACAGTGAACCATGGCTGCCAGAAGATGCAGACCTGGGTGAGCCTGGGCACCTGCAGTTTCTCATAGAATTGTATCCTCTCCTGTCTCCTGGAGATGTCACCATATGAGGGAGGGCACCTGTGGTCATTGCAGGGTGAGGGGAGATGTGATGCTCACAAGGAAGGAGGTGCCCTGAGAGCCACAGAGGGAAGGGGTGAGAGATCCAGCTCTGCCCAGCTGAGCTTCAGTGAGCACAGAGCCCCTGCCTGCTATCTGGGGTACCCATGTGAGAAGGGGTTGCCTGGTCCTGACAAATAATACACCTGCTGACTGCCCTTCTTCTCATGTGGAAGGCCTGGCCCATGACCCAGACCAGCTAGGGGTTAGACAGGGGGCAGGGGAGGACTGTCACCTCCAAGGTCTTCAGGGAAAGAAGACATGGAAGAGATCGGTGGGATGGCCATAAGACACACTGAGAATTCCCTATGCTATCAAGTCCTGGCTTCTTCCTGGTTAGAGTCCTTCCCTCAGTTTATATATTTTGTCACAGAACTTGCTGTAAGAGTACAAATAAGCCTGGGGACATCTTTGGTCATTTCTGTGAAAACCTGATTAGCTAAATGTCCTCAGTCACTGCTTTCCAGGTCTCTATTCCTGTCACCTATGTGACTCAATGTACTCATTCACCTGAACTTCCTGTCAGGATGTGACAATAGTCCCCTTTCCTCCAGAGTCTACAGTGTGTCCCTTAATCCTCACAAATTTTCAGTGGTGGCACCATCACAACCCAGTCCCTCTGCTAGTCTGCTCATGTAGAATCAGCTGCCCCCTCAGATAATCTGAGTTCTCCCCCCCACCTCACTTCCTCCTGAGCCCACAGCAGTACAGGTGGGAGTGTCCCTGGTCACATCAGAAGTGAGTTCAGAGCCATCAGCCTCTGGGATGTGCTCAGAGTCCTTCCACCTTCCCTTTATCTAATGCCACATCTATTTCCACCTTGTTAGGAATTTTATAGCAGAACGCCTCTCATCACACAAAATATGTAGTAGTTTCTGTTTTGGCTGTAAAAAATGATCATAAATGATGGGGCTTAGAGAAAATACACAATCATTCAGTGAGATTGTGGAGTTATTTTTAGTGAGGAAGGAAAGGGTCTAGTTAATTATAAATTAATGAACAAAAGGTTGTACCAAGATAATTGAGCTACTAAACTTGTAAAGTGATTAATTATAATGCAAAATTGATACGATTTTGGAAGCAAACTTGTCTCCTTTACTGGTTGAGCTAGGAGACCCGGACCCTAAAATATAGTTAGTGACCAGAATGGTATCACAAAATGGATGGGCTTCCCCCACCAAGAGATTTTTGCTACAGGACATATGTGCTCACCAGAGAGGCAGAAACAGAGATAGAAAGTGAGAATTCATTCCCTAGGGGAGATGGCCATGCCATAATCCTTTCTTCTCCATGCTCCTCTAAGAATTTGGAGAATGCATGCACATGCACCCGGTGTGAGTTTCAAGCTGCCAGATCTGAAACTCAAATCACATTTGGCCATGTGGGTATCCAACACCTTCACCACCATGCCACCTGCTGACCAGCCTGAATGCTTTCTTGGCAGAGATGACTTACAGCAGGGACTCAGTGAGTGACCATGGCAGTATGAGATAGAGCTAAAACAAAGGCCTCTTTTCCAGGCTCCACTGTGTTCCAGGAAGAAGAAAATTGTTTTTATGACCCAAAGCTTCTAGACAAAGATTCTCCTGACCTTCATTCCTACCCCCAAGTTAGGAGAAAAATGGAACTCGCCTAGTGTGTGCCCCACCCCATCATGAGGAAAATGCATGTGTGAGCCTCACCTAGACCAAACCCCTTCTAGTCAATATTAAACCCCTCACCTCATTCCTCTTTATCGACAACCTGCTTTCTGGGACTTGCTCTTTGCTCTGGAGCTCTGTTCTCGTATCCCCTCTTAATAAACTCTGCTTGCTATCCTCTCTGTGTGTCTGAACCTCTAAATCTTTGGGAAGTGTGGACAAGAACTCAGGTTCAGCCTGGTAGCCCCAGCACCCATGTGTCCCTACATCAACGTAATAATGTAATCTATATTCTCAATATATAACATACTTTTTCAGGATTTGGTAGCCTTTGGAAGTGCATTTCAAAATTAAAGAGGGTGGAATTTTTATTGCCATACAAGCTTTGTAGATATGGAAAACTTCCCGAGAGTGGGCCTACGAATTGAGCAATAATCTGAACCTGCTGGACAGTTTTTGCCATTGAACTGATGGCTGATGAATTAATTCCACCACTCCTGGTTACAGTTTATCTGAACTTTCCCTTCCATTCCCACTCATTGAACTCTGTCCTCAGGAAGCTTAGTATTTCCCAGAATGCCATGGGCCGGTCCTGGTGCTGTCCCTGCTGTGGCCCTGAAAAGAGGCAGGGAGTCTTCCTGGGACCCCAGCGTAGTCTCAGAGAAGAGTGGAGGGCCTCAGAGAACCCAGATCTGCTTCCTCTTGGGCTGAACGAGACTTCATCACTTGGTGTGGTTGAATACCAGAGTCATAGACAGGACACCACAATGTAAATTCCAGTTGTGGCTCCAGTTTCATAGCACTGATTTGATAATTATTGCAAGTTTGATCATTATTTTGTAAAGCACTGAAAGAAAATTTCAGTATGAGAAACTTTCTATAATACTAGGAAGAAATATATTTCATGAATACAAACTGACAGTCACAGAGCAGAATCTATGGGGCCTGAAGTTTTTGTCCCACTTCCTCATTGGCCTGTGTCACTGTGAGCAGTATCGCTGTGACAGATCTTACAGTAATAGTTGGCCTCGTCCTCAGGCTGCAGCCCAGAGATGTGCAGAACACCTACATTGGCCGAAAAGTCTTTGGATCCAGAGAAACGACTGGGGACACTGGAGCTCTGGTGCTTACTGGAGTCTGAGAAGTACCACAGGAGATAGCGGGGAGGGCTCCCTGGCTTCTGCTGGTACCAGTATATATTATAGCTTCCAACACTGAAACCACTGCTCAGGGTGCAGGTGAGTCTGACAGAAGCTCCAGGAGATGCAGAGAGGGAGGGTGGCTGAGTCAGCACAGGCTGGGAGAGGGAACCTGCAGACATACATATGTATGAGTGACAAAGCACAGTGACCACGCTCATGGGCCTCAGCTTGAAGAAACTGAAGTAGGTTGGGGCCTTCCCTATGTCCCCAAGGACCACCCCTACCTGTGTAGTGAGAAAGGAGTATGAGGAGAAGAGCAGTCCAGGCCATGGTGGACACAGCCCCTGGTCCCCACATGGCTGGGCTGCACCAGGTCCCCTTTTCTTCCCACCCTCTGCCACAGGAGGGGCCTCTTCATGCAAATGTGTGTCCATCCAGTGACTGCCTGGCCCCTCCCTGAGCCCTGGGCTGGGGCTCAGCTCACACTGCAGACTGAGGGAAAGAAACATTGGCTTGACCCCTTGGGGAGCCCTGGGAGGAAGCACCTGCTGGGACAGCACAGAGGGCCTTGCTCAGGGGACTGTGCCAGTCAGAGAGGACACAGCTCCTGGGTCCCCATCAGGGAGCACAGGGCCATCGCTAGGTATAGGCCCCTCCGATGAAACATCCTGACTGAGCAGCTGTACACGGTCCATGGGGCAGTCCACCAGTGCCACCTGCTATTTGTACCACATAGGGCCCCTGGAAGCCCAGCTGGTTCCTGCAGCTCCCCAGGCCCTGTCTGTGCTCATTGCAAAGGCCCTGATTCCTAAGGCGTGACTGTGTGATCCCAACAGTCTCCCTCTCAGCAAGTGCAGACATGCACACAGGCAAAACCCATGGTGTCAGCCCCCAGCACAGTCGAATAAAGTCTTCCTGGAGTACATGTGCCTTCAGAGAAGGCATAAACAATTGGGTCAGTGAGCACCCGTCCTGAGAAGGTGTCAGCTACCAGGTGCAAGAATTCTTCACAGCCTAAATATTCACCAGGTTGTAACTTTCCATTCAAGTTTCATATCATTATGGAAGTGGAATGAACTGTGAGTTATAGTTTTGTAGAAACAATTTAATTTAGTGAATTTCAGTGAAGATAATATATTTTGAAACAAAAATAGTTGAAGCTGTGCAAGTTTAATTTCCAGTATTGCTCAAACCACATCTGAACAGAAGCACTGAAAGATCTTGTGTTCTAATGCCTCAGTTCCTTGAAGTTCCTTTGCCTGAGGTCAGCTTAACAGGTGAAGGAGGGTTTCTGGAACCCAGTCACAAGGGAGATGACTGTACTCACATAGATACACTCACCAGGCATGGAGTTCATCTGTAGAAATTCACGTTTCTAGAAATTATACCTACCAAGGCACTGCAGTGAGCCATCAAGTCATAGTTCTTGGCACTGACTTGAGTATTTAAATTTATTCCTGAGTGTTCTTAAAAGTGTGGATGGAGGACCAGCAGTTGGCGGAATGGCTATGTCGCTGGACTCCCATGTAGTTGACTACGGTTCGAGTCCTGGACCTGGTGACTTAAACTTGTGCTGGGCACATGTGCATGCATGTCCAAGATCCCAAGAAGAGAATGAAGGAGAAAGGATTGCAGCATGGCCATCCTCCCCTGAGGGGTGATTTCTCACTTTCTGTCTCTCTCTCTCTCTCTCTCTCTCTCTCTCTCTCTCTCTCTCTCTTTGTCAGCACACACACCCTATTGCAAAAAGCTCTCTCAAAAAAAAAAAATGTGGAGGGAACGTGGGTGGGATTGGGTTACGGCTTCACCCAGGAAGGTCCCCACCCCTGGTGACCTCAGTGATGAACTCCATTTCTGCAGAGCCTGAGACTGAGTGGAGAGCAAGGTGAGGGCTGCACTCTCTGCTTATATCGGTCTTTCCCACCTGACCACAGCCTTGGGCATGCTCCTTTTCTCCCCAGAGAAAGGACTCCTTGTCTTCTCTGTGATGATGAACAGGTCTTCCTTCCCTGGCAGGGAGCCCAGGAGAATAGCTCAGAGCCCAGGTCTGGAGTATGAAGAGCAGGGTCCTCATTGACTCAGTCCTATAACCATCCACACTGGCAGCCTGGAGTAGGGGAAAGGTTGGGTACAAACATGGAGTGGCACTGCCAGGCTGGGAACCCAACACCCCTTTGAGTTAAGAGCCATCAGTCACAGGGTGCAGCTCAGGTGCAGGTCTGATGAGAAGCCAGCAAAAATCTCAAGTAAACACTGATTCCTCTAGCAGGAAACATGGCAAAGTGGAAAACCATCCCTTCTTCATCAGACACAAAGATGACACTGTGTGAACAGGGGTGTGAGCATCTTGGTCCATGGGGAGACACCCTGTGGCTGTGGAGTCTCCTGTGGAGCAGGAGGGGTGGGAAGGTGGACCAGATTGCCAGCAAATGGTTGCCTCCCCCTGCTATCTCTGGGCAGGGACCTGGGTGGTGCTGGCTGACTTTGCTGCAGTTTCCCAGGCCCCAGAGTGGGAGCAGGTGGCAGCCCAGGAACTTCATATGTGGAGGGGAAAGCTGGGAGGGTAGAGAGGGCTGGAGCTCCTCTGTGACATGTCCGTTCACAGCACACAGTGCTTGCTTCTGGCCTGCGGATTATGGATAGCCAGGAGCCATGTAGGGAGTGTCCAGCACAGCCTCTGGGGTCCGCAGTGGGGACTAGGAACATCTGAGCCTCCCCTCTACTCCCTCTTCATCCTCAGGATGGAGTCTCCTCACACAGGTATGTCCCTGCCAGGCCTCCTCTTCATTTCCTAACTAGACATTGTCTGGAAGACAGCCCAATGCAGGTGGAAAATAAGACCTGACTTGGATTGTCCCTGTGCTGAGGGATGCCCTTTATAGGAGTCTCCATGGGTTAGAGCCATCCCAGCTGCAGGAGAATCCAACAACAACATCCTGGGGGTGCTTGCTCCTGTCCCACCAGAGGAGGCTCAGCCATTTCCCACCTGGGCACCCACAGTCTCTCTCACTCCTCAGACCCCTGGTGCCCCCTTCTAGCCACAGACATAGACCTCTACTTATGTGACAGCTGTGCAGGGGCAGCTAACTTGGGGCTGACACCTTTACCTACTTAAGAAAAGCAGGACATTGTTAGAGGCCCCATTTCTTCCCCAGGTGCCATCCTTGCAGGGTCACCTTCAACTGCAGCATTCCCCAAATGACCTCTGCATCTCCTCACACTTCATCCTTGGTTCTGTCCTCTGGGAATGTCATGTAGCCCCTCTGGTTTCATCCTCTGTGGTGGTTCCAGACTCTGTGTGGATCTGATAAAGGGATCTCAGGTGGCTCCACAGGTCTTTGACCCTCTCAGGAGCCTAAGGAGCAGGAAAGGCTGGGCCAGGGCAGCTGTATGGGCATTGGGTGGGCTCCAGGAGACGCTCCCCTGGAAATCTCATAGTTTAATAATAAAAGGCCTTGGGAGGAGGGTGATGAGAGAAAGGAGCTCTGACAGCTCAGCTGAGATGCATGGCCAAGGCTGGAGTTAGCGTTCATGGCATCCATAGGACATGGGGGAGGAGAGGTCCCAGGTGCTCAGTTTGGGATGTGTGTTTGTGTCTCCCCAAAGTTCAAGTGTGAAAATCATTCACCAGGTATAAGTATGTGGTGATGGTGACAGCTTTTCTGGGAGTGACTATGCCATGAGGGTGGAGCCTCATGCAGGACAGAGTCTGATAAAGAGGCCCCAGGAGCTCACATGCCCCTTGACCAGGTGTGGACACAGGAGCACGTGCCATGAGAGCAGCCCCCACCTGAACCCAAATAAGCCAGGTCCTGTTCCTTGCAGCCCCCAGAACTGTGAAAAATGAAGGTCTGTGCTCACAACACCGCAGTCCATGGTCGGTTATAGGGTCTTGGCTGGGAAGAAGACAGCAGGCCAGGATTGCTCAGGGCATTGATCTCTGAGAGACTCAGGAATCATTACAGACTGTTTTGTAAGATCTCACTGTTCCCTAAAGCCAGTACAAAGACCCCACACTGTCCCATGGGACAAATTGGGAACAAGGATGGTCCTCTGATGAGCCATTTCCAACCCCCTTTTTCAGTCACTTGTGTAGACAGAGGGGGTGGAGGAGGGAGGCCAGGACAGGTCATGAAGTCCCTCAGAGTCAGCCCCCTGACACCCCAGTGTGGGGCCCCAGTTCCTACATCCCTCTGACCCCCCCTTAGCACTCCTGTGGGATGGACCTGCTTTGATTGTGTCTGTCCTGACCCCGAGTGGCCCCAGCCCCATGAAGTCCCGGATGAGCAGCAGATCATGTGGGGTGTAGACAGGTGGTGACAGCAGGACTTGACTCAGGGGTGAAGAGCTTGATCCTGGTTGTCCCTGTGTACATGGAGTTCAAAGACACTGTCACAGCACACTGTGGAAGAGGCCCTGTCTACTTAGCAGCCCTCGACCCCAGAGAACTTCCTCCTCTGAGCCTCAAGAGGGAAGAGCAGCTCACAGGACAAAGGACAATCAGTAGCTGGAAGAAAGGGACCTCTTCCTATAGCTGTCATGGGAGCTGGGCCTGGGGTACACTGGGCCAGGGGCTGTACAGGAGCTGTGAGAGCACACAGGGCTCTGAGTCAAGTCAAGACCCTAGAATGGGCATGGACAGGGTCAGCCACTGCCTTCCTGGTCCATCATCTCCCTGACGGACCCTGAGCCCTGATGACTGACTATGTCACTGAAGGGATGACCAGGCTCAGAGGACACAGCAAAGGATTAAAAAAACGTGTTGACTAAGGAACAGGGGAAGGCACTTTCATATCCATTTGTCCTTAGAAAATCTTTGTTGGCTGAAGAAGGGACAAGAGAAGTTATGCTCCTGGGCAGAACAACAGTGAGGCCCAATGCAGGAGAGGTTTTAGTCTCACTTCCCTGTGGTCTGGAACACTGAGTGCCAGTGCTGGCATGTAGTGTATCACAGTAATAGTCGGCCTTGTCCTCAGCTGCAGCCAAGAGATGTGTGGAACACCTGTATTGGCCAAGGTGTCCTTGGATCCAGAGAGGCAGCTGGAGACCCAGAGCCCTGGTGCTTGTCTGAATCTGACTTGTTCCTTAGGAGATAGTGGGGAGGGTTCCCTGACTTCTGCTGGTACCAGTACATGTGGTAGCCACCAACAATGAAGCCACTGCTCAGGGTGCAAGTGAGTCTCGCAGATGCTCCAGGAAATGCAGAGAGGGAGGGCAACTGAGTGAGCACAGGTTGGAAGAAGGAACCTGCAGACACAGACACTTAGGAATTGGAGTAGGGACAAAGTTGACTATTTTCAGATGTCTCAGCCAAAAGAGAATGAAACAACCAGGAATCCTACCTGTGCAGTGAGAGAGGAGCATAAGGAGAATAGCAGTCCAGGCTATGGTGGACACAGACCCTGGTCCCCTCATGGTTGGCTGTCCCAGGTCTCCTTTTCTTCCCACCCTCTGCCATAGGAGGGGCTCTTCATGCAAATGTGTGACCATCCAATGACTGCCCAGTCCCTCCCTGAACCCTGGGCTGGGGCTCAGCTCACACTGCAGACTGAGGGGAAGGGAGTTTGGCTCCACCTCTTAGGGAGCCCTGGGAGGAAGCACCTGCTGGGACAGCACAGAGGGCCTTGCTCAGGGGACTGTGCCAATCAAAGTGGACAAAGCTGCTGGGTCCCCATCAGGGTGCACAGGACCATTCCCAGGCATAGTCTCTTTGGCTGAATTCTCCTGACTGAGCAGCTGTATATGAATTTCAGGGCAGTCCCAGAGCACCCCTTGCTTGTCATAGCCCTGAGGGTGAATGCCTATTTGCGTTGCTAACAGAAACAGCTGAGACTCAGGATTTATAAAGAAGTAGAGGTTTAACAACTCGTGATTCTAGTGAATGGAACATGTCTGAGAGAAGCAAAGAGCACAGTGGGTGCATATAGTGAAAGAGAAAGAGAGAGAGAGACAGATAGAGAGACAGAGAGAGAATGTGTGAATGACCTTTGGGCAGTTATATCATTTATAGTGACCTGTTTTTGTGATCTCTGATCCCATATTATGAGAGCTAGAACTCCCTGGATCTCTTAGGACATCATCATCTACTCATTAGAGTGTTTGTCTCCATGACCCAGTCACTGCTCCCTAGACCTCACCTGTCAGACTGCATCACACTGGGGACCCAAAGACAAAAACATGAACCTTTGGGGGACAAATCATGATCCAAACCATAACAGGATTCCTACACCAGTGTAAGAAGATGGTGGTCATCCTGAGGACACAGACACTTCATGTTTGGAAACTCCCAGAACTGACCCTGTGTGTCTCTTCAACTGATTCATGTTGACTTGCCTCACTTATGAAAAAACTGATCTTATGGTAGTGTGTTCGTGAGGATGTGACTAATTGTAATGAATTATGAAACCTGAGGTGCTTATGAGAACCCCTGAATTTTAAGCATATTGGCCCAAAGTGTGGTTAGCCTGGATCTCCTGAATGTGTAGCTGGTGTCTGAAGTGGGAGAAGTAGGACAAGGCTTGAGGACACAAATGCTATCAATCCATGGAATTTATCCTCAGGTCAGGTATTTAACATAAGGATAGCCTTGCAGAGTGACCCCCCCCCTGCAGAGCTTTCTTTCTTTCTTTTTTTGATTTACAATTCTATTATAGTAATAAACATTTGTTACAGTGAGATCTATGAACATATATGGAATTATACTTAAATTCATATAGAACAATATTTACATTTTTATGTTAGAATTTTGAAGTTAAGTGGGTGAAGTACAACTTGTTTTACAACAACAAAAAAATATATACACGACAGAAAAAGAGTTAAAAGTAGGGACCAGCAGTTAGCGTAATGGCTATGTCGCTGGACTCCCACGTAGTTGACCGTGGTTCGTGTCCCTGACCTGGTGGCTTAAAACTCACGCCGGGCACATGTGCGTGTGTGCCCAAGATCCCAAGAGAAGAATGGAGGAGAAGAGATTGCAGCATGACCATCCCCCCTGGGGGGTGATTTCTCACTTTCTGTCTCTATGTCTCTCTCTGGCTGGCTGGCAAGTGCATGCGCCCTATAGCGAAAACCTCCCCCC
Source organism: Tupaia belangeri chinensis (assembly GCF_000334495.1). Classification (NCBI taxonomy): domain Eukaryota; kingdom Metazoa; phylum Chordata; class Mammalia; order Scandentia; family Tupaiidae; genus Tupaia; species Tupaia belangeri. Next base: position 127,099 of record NW_006199623.1, read on the forward strand.
CCCAAAAAAAAAAAGAGTTAAAAGTACAGCTCTCTGTTCCTGACACAACATGTGGAAATGTCTTGTCAGAAAGCTACATCTTCTTAATTTGATTGTCCAAATCATTAAACAGACCTTTCTTTTTAAATACATTTTGAGCTATGTTCTTATTCAATATTATATTAGACTTCACATTTTTCTCTAAGCATATTATTTAGTAGCATTATAAGACTTTCATTACCTAATTTTTTCAATAAAGTCTACTCAGAAAAATATGCTTATGTAGGACTAGCAGTTGGCATAATGGCTACATCACTGAACTCCCATGTAGTTGACTGTGATTCGAGTCCTAGATCCAGTGGCTTAAATTCATGCCAGGTGTGTGTGTGCGTGTGTGCCCAAGATCTCGAGAGGAGAATGGAGGAGAAGAGATTGTGGCATTGCCATTCCCCTCGGGGGGTTATTTCTCACTTTCTGTCTCTCTGTCTTTCTCTGTCTTTCTGGTGAGTGCACACACCCTATAGCAAAAACCTATCCAAAAAAGAAAAAGAAAGAAAAATATGCTTATATTTAGGACTGATGATAGTTGGAAATAAAACCCTAGGAAAAAAGTAACTTTTAAAAGTATCACTAATGGGTATACATTTTCTAGTTAAGATGCAATGTTTACAAAGACCATTAAATGCAAATCATTTATTCTTAAAATTAATATATTGATAAAATAAATTGAAAACAGTTTCAATTTAAAGTAAAAGATTAGTTTTACAAATGTATATAGAATTTCTAACTAATAAGGAAAACCCCAACCATTCTGAGAGACAAGTGAAAGTTCAATATTTCTTGGTTTCAGTCCACTATTCCCAAAAGGTGAAAACTTGACCATGAAGAGGCTCACTGCTATTTCCAGGTCGTGTTGGTTGAAAAATTCTAGTTCATAGAAAACGTAATCCCCAGGTCCCACTGTTCTCGATGACCTTCAGATGGAGTTGAGGTGTGTGGACACAAACTGGCAGCTCAAGGGACCTGAGTGGACAGAGATAACAGTGGTCCTTTAAGACCCAGGTTCACTCCTGGGGAAAACAACCAAGGCTAGGCCCTTGGGCTCCCAGCAGGGTTGCAAAAGTTCCCTGTGATATGGAGACTCTCTTCTTTTCAAGAGACTCAAATACTTTCAGCATCTCCAGCATCCCCTCCTCTTGTTTGGAGCATTTGTATCTCTCTTCCTCCAGGTCTTGAACTAGGGACCTTAATTCCTGCCTCAGCATCAAGTTAATGCTCTTCACCTTTCTGTAGTCTTCAGTAAGGGAGGGGACGTTGAAGGCTCTCTCCAAAGATGATTCAGTCATGGCCTTCTCCTCTCTGCCAGCACTGAGCTTGTCAAGAAGCTGATCTTTCTCCTCTATGCACATAGCCAGGGTTGCTGCGAGCTGCTTCTCTCTTTTCACATAACACCAACTTCTTATAGACCAAACAATTCCAAATAGAAACAAGAGGCCCACCAGGAAACAGAGGAGAGGGGGACATGACAGCACCTCCCCCTGGAGGTTGTAAAAAGTGAGCCTTGGACTCAGGTTCTTAGGTAACAGCTCCTTCACCACCTCTCCAGCTTTCCAAATATGAGTCCAAAGCTAAACTCCACAGAGGACCGCAGCCCCTCCCATGGCTCTGCAGCCACCATAGGGCCCTGCCACATCACCATGGATCCAGCTGCCACAACAGACCCCAGGGAATGTCTGCACATTCCACTTGGAACCCATCCAGCACCTAGCATTCTGGATTGGTCAGTTGTGTGGTTTTCAGAGGGGGGAGATGTGGAGAATCAGATACACTTCTCTCCACTACTGTTTGATGACCATTCTATTTCCATCCACACTGCTGCTTCTGTAGCAACCTCAAATAAAAATACTGTGTCATGTGCTATCCTAAGTGTGTGACATGACAGTTTTACAACTTTATGCCCCTCTGCAGTAGCCAACACCCCTATCAATACATGACTCCCCTCCAGTAGAATAGAAAATACCCCGTATAACTTTTCAATTGATACCCACCTGCTTTGACCATGTGCAACCTGTTTTGATTTCTATGAACATGAACATCACAGGATTAAACAAATCACAATGTACACCGTGTTGTCTGCCTGTTTTGACAACAATGTTATATCTGATATACGCCCATGTTTCTCTGTAGATAAGCAGTTCCCATTATTCATGTGTGAGCTATTTGATGTTTTTGGAACATATCACACTGTATTTATGGCTATTTGAATTACTTCAAATGTGAGGTAGTAAGGAAACAGCTACTGTGGCTGCTTGTCTTCATGTCCTTTTTATAAACATGTGTTGTTTGCTGGAGTGTGTGTGCTTCGCCCAAATAGAGACAGAGAGAAGGAAAGTGAGAAAGCACCTCCCATGCGGGATGGCCACACTGCAATTGGAATCTCCTCTATTTCTCCTTTCAGGATTCTGGGCACACCCATACATCTCAGGCTTGAAATTCAAGCTGTAATTCCAGGATTGAAACATGCATTTAGCCATTGGGCTCCCTCTGCATTAATGACCACACCAATGGATGACCCAAACATGTTATTTGCCCTTCATATAGGAATTCTGGGTTAGAGTATGTAAATGTTTCTTGAAGCAATCATATTGGCTTATGATTCTCAGGTATGAATGTTCCGCCTTTTAAAAATACAGGTTATTGAGTTTTGTATTTGTACACAGTCAATAAAAACCACAATCCAATTAGAAGAATTTAATCATGCAAAAAAGAGCCCCCAACTTTGTTTTATAACTACATTGCTGTGGTAGTGGTGGTGCTAAAAATATTTACTATAAAATCTACTCTTTGAACAAATTTATGCAAAAGCAATACATAAATGTACAAAATAATATTGCCAAATGAGAATAAAATAGTACCACAAATTTCTAGGACTCAGTTACATGGAATAACAGAAAATTTATCAATCCCTCATTAATTTCTCCAATTCCTGTGAACAACCATTCAACTCTGCTTCTTTGTTTCACCTGTATTTTTCCTTCTGTTTTATTTTATTTTTTAAGGTTTTTGTGTAAGTGTATGCACTCACCAGAGATAGAGAGGGAATATGAGAAATCATCCCTCAAGGGAGAGGGCCATGCCTCAATCCTTTCTCCATCTTCCTCTCAGGATTTAGGGCTCACACCCACACATGCTCAGCATGATTCTCAAGCTACCAGGTGAGGGACACCAACCTAAGGGTTCGCTACGTGAGATCCAGTACCTTACCCACCATGCCCTTTGCTGGCCATTTTACTTACTTAGAAGATCCATGTAAGTGTTATCATGAGACATTTGCCATTTCCAACTGATTAATTTCATTAGCATAATGTCCTCAGTGTTTACAACATTGTCATGTGTAATAAGATTTCCTTTAAAACTTATTTTAAATTGAGAAATAATTGTGTTTGGATGTATATATACACCGTAGAAAGATTCAGTGAAGCTAGGTGAAATCAACCAGGCATGGGAAGACAAGCTCTGCACTCTGCCTCTAAGTGAAATGCCAGGACCTTGCTGACTTGGTGATCATAGCTTTGCAGCATATTTTGAAGGACAGTAACATGACGCCTTCAGCTCTGTTCATGTTGTTCAAGATTGCTTTAGCTACATTGGATCTTTAGTGCTTCCACAAAACTTCATGATTTTTCTTCCCATCTCTGTGAGAAGAACATCACTGGTATTTTGATAGGACTTGGATCTTTATATTTTAGCAATGTTAATTCTCATAATCTATAAGTGGGAGATATCTTTTAATTCTTTTATGTCTCCAATATCTTTTCTTTCCTTCTCTTTATTTTATATTTTAGAATACATGTGTTCTCACTGTCAGAACCTGGACAGGATTGCTTTCCTCTGTAGGCCTGGCCATGCCTGGTCCTGAGGCTCCAGGGGCCACTCCTCAGGTAGGTCTCAGCCACAGTCTTCCTTTGGAGGTTGGCACCCTGGGCATCTCTCCTCTGGAGCTCACCTGTGTCCTGTGGAATATCCTGCTCCTGAAACTAGCCACTGGCCTGTCTTCCACCTGTGTGTCCAGTCTCCACCAAAATGGGTGCACAGAGGCAACTCAGTTTCCACAGAGTCCTGAACATGCCTCTTGATGGCTGATTGGCAGGGTGTGGCTGGAGCTAAGCAGCCACAAGGAGATCTGGGAGCCCCAGGATCATGAGACAGGGCTGGGTGGCAGAGAATGCACAGGAGCCCCAAAGGTAAGTGCTGGCTGGAGAAGCTCATGCTGCTCCCTCCACAGCTTTCTAGCCTGGATGTGAATGCATTCCCTCTGTGGGGAGCTGGAAAAAGACCTCTCCTATGTCTCAGATATAGGTCCTCCTGCAATATCATTTCTCTCTCTATCTCTGACTCTCTAACTAATGAGACACAATCAGAATAGGATCTCTGCACTTGTAAATGGTGGTGGTGGGTGAAGTCCAAGTGAGCCATGTGTCAAGGTCAAGGTCAAGGACTTGTGTCTCCAGTAAACATCCAGTGCCCATTTCTGTGGGGGCAGCTCACACATGTTGAATATTGACAGAGGTGACGAGACCTAGTAACAGCATTATGCTATGGACACACGTATGAACAGCTTTACAACACAGAAACTTAAGCTCCATTAGGATACGGGGGTGGCAACAACCCTGTATGTCCACACACAAAACTAATGTCGCAATGTCCTGAGAAAACATGCACATGCAGGGGACCTGCTGCTGTGACTTCAGTTCTCACAGGGTCTGGGAAGGTGGGAACTCTTAGGCTGGCCTGGGAAACTCCTCTCTGCACTGAGTCAGGCCTGGGGGCAGGGAAATGGGCTCAGGGAAGCTCAGAGGAGGTTTTGATCTCACTTCCCCTCTGCCTGTGTCACTGCGGGTTTCACGTAGCTGCTCCCACTGCCATGGCCTACCCCATAGTAGTAGTGACTTGTCATCTTCCTGGAGATTCTGGATGGTCAGGAACCGATCCAGGCCAGAGTCTGAGCCTGAAAAGCAATCAGGGATCCCATCTCTGTTGGATCTCACAATGCCATTATGGCCTACTAGCATCACAAACTGGGGGGCCCTTCCCTGGGCTCTGCTGGTACCATGCCACCTTGTAGCTATCATAGTCACTGCTCAGAGTGCAGGTGAGTGTGATTGCTTGTTGCAGGGAGGCAGATGCAGAGGGTGGCTGAGTCAGAGCAGGCTGGGAGAGGGATCCTGGAAACATAGATTCTCATTAGGGCTACAAGGAGGGGGAGAGCCAGTGAGCTGTTGCATGAGCAAGGACAGGGGTGGTATTGGGGGAATGGAGGTGGAGGACCCTATGGAGGCACTGCCCACTGCCCACCCTGACCTGTAAAGAGTGTGAGGAAGGTGAGGAGGAGAGGAGCCCAGGCTATGGTGGGATTCCCAGTCTGGATCCTTCAGGTCATCATCTGAGCAGAGCCCCTGAGCCTCTTATCCCCTCAGCACAGGACTGGAGAAACCCTTCATGCAAATCTACTTCCGCAGAGTGTGGGTCTAACCTGCTCAGGGAGCTCAGAGTGAGAGCTCAGTTTTACATGATTCCCAGGGTTTGTCTCCTGCTACTGGCCCAGGCAGTGACCATAACCCTCAAGGCTCAGAGAAGCTTCCCTGGGTCACAGCCAGTTGGTGGCACCCAAGTGCATGTCCTGGGCATTCCTCAGACTCCACAGTCTCAGCCACTGTCTGCAGTGCTTTTGCCTGTCTGGTGTCCACAATGGAATGCAGCTACTGGAACACTTACTTAATCCTGCAGTCTGTCCAAGGAATACGGCCAAACTTCTCAGAATCACAGAGTCCTTTAGCTCGTATTCTACAGTAACCAATAATGTGCCCACACAGGGCAGTCCCCATCCTTGGCCCTGGAAGAGAGAAGAAAAGTGGAGCCTTGTCCCTTCCTCAAGGTTACTGTGTCCTTCACAGGAGTCATTCTCCCCACATAACCAGTTGATGCTGAGTGTTGTCACTGGGTCTCTAATTGCTTCCCAGGGAGGCACTCTGGGCAGGTGAAAGGTCACCCCATGATGATGGTTTAACTGCAGATGTGTGAGTAGACTCTGACCCTGAGCACAAGGGAATGGAGGAGTAAGAACGTTGTAAGAAGCAACTTACATTCAGTTTCATTGTCCAAATTTGAAACTCCCTTCATATAATAAGGGCCTGAATGACAAAGTCATTATGATCATTGTGATGGATCCATTTGCATTACATTGGAAATAATTATTGATTCAATTTTAATGTTTATATATACGTATGTATATGTATCTAATACATATACATATACATATATATAAAACATACACATATATATGTGTGTGTGTATGTGTGTATATATATATATACATATAGTGTATGTATATATATATATACATATATATATGTATGTATATGTATTAGATCCTGAACCTTTTTCTTCATAATTTGTTATGTAGCCATGATGCATTTGTATGAAACAGTTGTTTGAGGGGAAATAATATAGAACAAGATATGTCATCTGGGGAGTTGGTGGCCTATTCACTGGAAGGTATCTTTTCTCTTGTCATCCTCCCTTGGATCACATCTGTTGACTCAGTGGAGATGTGCCTTGTTCACCCTAGACCTAGTCCTGTAAAATGAGTGAGACTGTTCCCCTCCAGTCCTGTCCCACCTGACTGGTTCCCATACCCTCTACCCCCACCCCCACTGCTGATCTGTGCTGAGCAGACACTGCAGTCTACTCCCCAGACTGAGCTAAGTGAGTTTGGGGTTGTTCTCCACCTCCAACCAAGAGGATTAAGCAGGAAGCAGCTCAGAGACATGTATGAGCATCAGAGAGGCTGCCCTGGCTCACTGAGGATCCTGATTCCAGGCCTACACTGACCCATGGTGGCCAGAGGAAAAGTTCACTCAGTTTGGGAGGGCTCAGGTCTTGACAGTCAGAGCCTGGCCCTGCCTTCTCCAGCCATCATGGCCCAGCCCTGAAAGGTGAGTCTGAGTGGTGAACTAGGCAGAAACGTGGGCTTGGTATAAAGAAACTAGGGACAGTAACGGCAGCTGCAGCACGTGAGAAAAATATGTTCCCAGGCCTAGGCTTCTGAGAGGTGAATCATATGAATCTGCTCCAGAGAGAAGATCATGGTCACTACAGATGGTCCCTACTTTTGTAGAAGACCCACATCTAAGGTTAGTCTTGAAATAATAATAATAATAACATACCTTCTACAATAGTACAGTGAAAAACCCAAGTAATGGTTTGCTAGGGTGTCACAACCAAAGAGCATGGGCTGGGTGAATCACTTTATCTTGGATTTACAAAGATTCATTTTCTGATGGTTCTGGAGACTGGAAGTCCAGAGTCAGAGCCTCATCAGGTTTGGTCTCCCCTGGAGCCCCTATCTCTGGTTGCACATGAGCACCTTCCCCCGTGTCTTCACATATGATTTCCTCCTTCTGTGTTGCCTGTATGCAAACCTTGCTCTGTCAGGGCACAGCCTTATTGGACAAGAGCCCTACCTTTATGACCTCTTTTCTTCCTAGTACCTCCTGAGAGGTCCTGTCTCTGAACATGGTCACACTGGAGGGGGTTGGTGTAAGACTGCAACATGTGACTGTTTTGTGGAACAGAATTCAGTCCACACCAAGCAGAAATTACTGTCATTTTTAATTAATGAGGGTGAATTATAGCAGAGTAAAGTATATAAGTGTGGAAATTACAATTTTTTAAAAGATGTTTCTTCTATAGGGTGCGTGCACTCACCAGAAAGACAGAGAGAGACAGAGAAACAGAAAGCGAGAAATCACACCCCAGGGGGGATGACCACGCAGCAATCCCTTCTGTTTCATTCTCCTCTTGGGATCTTTGGCACACATGCACACATACCTAGCGTGAGTTTAAGCCACTGGGTCCGGGACTCGAACTGCAGTTGACTACATGGGACTCCAGTGACATAGCCATTACGGTAACTACTGGTCCCAAGAAATGACATTTTTCAAAGTATAACTTTTTCATACAATTTAGGCAATCATTTGATCATGGTAAATTATAACATTTTAGTCACGTCTATGAGTATATGTTTTAATCAAGTTGAAATGTAGAGTTAAGAGACGTTAAGCCTATCTTCAGTGTGGTCCAACCATTACCATTATCCATTTCCAGGGGTTTTTCACTGTTCCAAACAGGAACTCTGTATCATTGAAATACTGACACCCTCCCCTCCTTCCCTGCAGTAGCTGGTGACCAGTGGAGAATGAAAGGAAGTTGAACTGGATAAGGAGGTAGCTCCCAGGGCTCCATGAACCCACCTCAATGCAGGAAGTGCCAGAGAAGAGAGAGCAATGCCCCTGGTGGCCCCTGGGAGATGCTCATTGACCCAGAAAGGCCTTCTCTGGGCTGAGCTTCTCATTCCTGAAAGACTATGGGCTGCCCACTAGGGGACATTGCACCCATGAGCCCTTCAGCAGTGTGTCCAGCGCATCCATTTCTCCCTCCAAAGTGTGTCATGAACATACACTGAGAGACCAAGGCTCTTCATGGGACATGTGAGAGGATTTTTGCCTTCTCTACTCTTTCCTTCCAACACCCGCTTAAACATCCTCCAGAGACCTGTCCCAGGTGCTGTTTTTAGCCCAACCCACTTATGATCAAGAATTCTTTTAAATGAACATGGGTGCTTCTTGACGTTATGCTGAAGAATGTTTGAATTTCTAGTTAATTGAAGTTGACCTATTATATTCATAATACTATTCATGTTTGTTTATATGCCATCATATTTCCAAAATTAGAAATGAGTCTATGCTATATTTATTATTTTTATATAATATTTATATTATTTATTTCTTTATTTATCACAGAATATGTGAGATCACCAGAGAGAGGGAGAGAGAAAGAAGGAAAGAGACAGTAATGGAACGTGGCTACACCAGAATTGTTTATCCTCCATTTTCCATCCTGTCGAGATCTTTGTCAAGCACCCACACACACCTCAGCTATTGCTGAAGCTAGGTCTCCCATGTGGGATCTGGCTCCCAATGTACAGTGCTTCACCCCTGTGCTACAGGGCTGGGCCTGTGCCCTTTATTTTTCCTGTTTATAAATATTTCTTGCATGTTTGGTACCACTTTTTTTTATTAATTCACTTTACACCATCACAACGCACAAATGAATTTTCCATCCAAAATACACTGTGCATTGGCTCAATCAAGCACATCCACATACATGTTCTCAGCAAATAGTTTTCCAATTCTTACGTCCTGCATACCTTACCCTTTGTCTTGCCATCCCTGATTCCCCATCCCCCACCCTCTGCTATGTCCCATCTTCCCCATTGTCCCTGGCATCCATGGTTGCCCTCCATACCTTCCTCCCCCCCATTCAATTGTTCTGCCAATGAACTTAATTAGTCTAAATTAATCCATTAGCTACATATGTTTTACTGTTATGTGCTTGCCCTTGATAAAAAGTACCCCCATGAGTTAGCTCAGAAAACTCCAAGGAAATGCTGTGTCTATGTGTGATCAAGTGCAGTCAACTACAGTGTGGCATCCTTCATGTTCTTCCCCTCCTGGGTGTTCTGACTGATGTCTGTTGCACCTTGAGGGGACCACATCATTGTCACTGCTGGTGAGAACGCTCATGTCCCAGCCTACAACGTTGCTTCCAGTGTCATCAAAGACCCAGTGATGTCACACTCCATCACCTGGACCAGCATGACTGAGCAAGCACCTGTGGTCCACAGAGTTTCTTACGGGGACAACTTCTTCAGCTGCCACATGTACCCCACTCTCCATATAGCTTAATTATGGTTCCATGCACTGAACCAAGGTAATGGTTTCTGAAAAGAACCCTGGCTTGTCCTCCATCCCAAGCCCCTTCTCCATCTCCCCTAAATTAACTCTATAGTAACCCCTTAACACAGAGGGTACAGTTCAGTGGTTGAAAGCAAGGGATCTGAATGAGACAGAAGTTTAAGGGGAGACTAGTAACCCTTCTATGCCTCAATTTTTGGTTCATTTTTCCAGCAAAAAATAAAATCATTCTAAATTAATGGAATAATAAAACCTAATTCACATAGGAATTTTGAGGACCTAAATGAGATGAAATATCCAATTCACTTAGCATGAAGCCTGGCACATAGCAGTATCAGTAAATGGTGGTTATGGACAGCAGAAACCGCTCCTTTTTTCAACGCCACTTACTGACCGAATGTTATGTTTTCCCAAAATCTGTATGTTGAAATTTAATCCCCAGTGTGATAGTGTTAGGGGGAACCTGTGGGAAGTAATTAGATCCTGAGGGTGGAGCCCTCATGAAGGGGATCAATGCACTTAGAAGATAAAGATAGGGACCAGCAGTTGGCATAATGGCTATGTTGCTGGACTCCCATTGGTACCACTTTTCTGTGATGTCACTTGATTAGGTCCTTTGCTTAAGGGAAGATGTTTGGTCACTGAATAAGTATATGTGTGTATGTAATTGTATATACATATTCATGAATGTCTCTATATATTTATGTGTATTTGTGAAACTCCTCTCATGCAGATCCATCGATTCTCTCTCCATGGAGAATGGAGGAGCCTATAGAGTCTAACTGTACCTGGGTGTTGGGAGAAAAAGCAGAAAGACAGGAAGCCCACCATGGTGCCTTGTGCCAGGAGGAAGGAGTGGGAGGGGCATCTTTCTCCTTTCATTCGTTCCTAAAGGCCTTGGTGTCAGATGATGAAGAAGGGTAAAGAAAAGAGGTTCAGAATGACTGAAGTAATGCAGTTGGGTGCCAGTTTTTATTTTGGCATTCAGACCCTCCTTTCCCAAATGCTCTTTATTTTCAAGGTGAAGAAAAGAGGTTCAGACTGACTGAAATAACCCACAGTTGGGTGCCAGTCCTCATTTTGGCATTCAGACCCTCCTTTTCCAAATGCTTTTTATTTTCAGCCCAGTCTCCTGAGTCAAGTCCCTCCATGTGACTGTCCATGGTGTATGACTGTCTACTTATGTCAGCCAGAGCTGGCCTGGATCATTTGAGGCACCTGGACCTTCAGCTGTACATCAGAATGGGGGGGGGGATATGGAATGATATTTTTTTAACCTATGGGAAATATTGAGAGAGAACCTCTTAAGATAACTTATCTTTGGAACAATGCCAGTACACTTTTTTAAGCATCAACAAAGAGGTCATCACTTGTAGGCCCTGAGGTTTTTGTCCCACTTCCCCATCTGCCCATGTCACTGTGAGAACCACTGCTGTGTGAAATCTGACAGTAATACACGGTCTCGTCCTCAGCCTAGAGCCCAGAGATGTGCAGAAATGCTGTGTTCTTAGAGGTGTCTTTGGATCCAGAGACTCGACTGGGGACCCCAGGCCCCAACTGCTTGTCAGAGACTGAGTAGTAGTACAGGAACCACCGGGGACAGCTCTCTGGCTTCTGCTGGTACCAGTACATATTGTAGCCACCGACATTGATGTCACTGCTCAGGACACAGCCAAGTTTGACTGTTTCTCCAGGAGATGCTGAGAGGGAGGGCAGCTGGGTCAGCACAGGCTGGGCAAAGGAACCTGCAGACAAAGACACTCATGGGTAATAAGGTACAGACGAGGGTACACTGCTTAGGGCCTGAGACAGAGGGGCTGATGCAGACCAGGGGCCACCCTTGTGTTTGACACCAGGCCTCACCTGTGCAGTGAGGAAGGATGAAGAGAAGGACAGGAGTCCAGATCATGGTGGACACAGCCCTGCTGAGGTCCCTGTGCAGGAGCCGCCCTACCCCAGGCTTCTTATCTTCCCTACTGGCAGGAAAGGAAGGGATGTCCACACAGATTTTCTTCCCCTGGTGGTGATTTCTGCTGCACTCTCAGTCCAGCTGAAGGTGGAGCTTAGCTATTGAGACCAATGAGGCTGAAGCATAAGAACCAGAGCTGACCCCAAGGGGGAAGGGGAAAGCAGCTGCTGGGCATAATCTCATTCCACACAGCTGGGAGCAGGAGTGTGGGCCCATTCCAGAGCAGACAGGGCTGGGAGTGTGGGGAGGACACAGCTGTGGGCACCTACTTTACAGACTGAGACAGACCTGCAGCTCCCCTTGCTGCCCACTGGGTGGGTTTGGTCTCTCTGTGGACATGATGACAGGGGCTAGGCCTGTCCCCTGGTCACTGCCATTCCCTGACCATCAACCACACATCCTGGTGTCCCTGAATAACTAGGAATAATTAATAGACTTTTCCAGGGAGGGCATTTGGACTGCTAGGACAGGAGACGTGGACAATATGATGACTGTACTCTGTGAGGAGGCTGCAGGGGGTGAGAACACAGAGGGCTCTGGGGTGCCATCTTAAGCACCTCCTTCCTCAGAACTCAGGGACGGAGGTGAATGGGAACTGGGTCTGAGTGAGGAGTCTGGTCCTGCATCAGCACAAACATAGAACCAGGTCTGAGGAACTGAGCAGGTTTTTAGAAGATGCCCCAGAGGGTGCAAGTTTAGCCCTGTGCTGCATGATGTTCAATCCGTGAGGGACGGCCTGTGACAGTGATGTCATGAGAGCCAGAGGCTAGACCCCAGGCCTAGATGTGCCAAAGGTTGTCCAACCTGGATTTGTGCAAGTTCTCCCTATGATGTTTGTAAAAATAATTGCCTAAAAGTAAATTTTAGTAAGTGTAACCCACCACGAGCAAGTGGCTTGGTGGTTAAGGGGCCAGACTCCCACATGGTCAAGGTTTGTGTCTCAGACCTAGCACCTTGCTTTCCCACTTTCTCTCTCTCTGTCTCTTTCTGGTGAGTACATGTGCCCTATATCAAGTTGAAAAAATAATCATAAATGAGATTAAATAATTAATAATTAATAATAATAATAATAATAATAAAGAAAGAAATGTGGGACCAGCAGATAGCAAAATGGTTATGTACCTGGACTCCCACGTAGTTGACAATGGTTTGAATCCTGGATTTGGTTGCTTAAACTTGCCAGACATATGTGCATGACTTTTCAAGATTCCAAGAGGAGACTGGAGTAGAAAAGATTGGGGAGTTCCCATGCCCCCTGGGGGGTGATTTCTCACTTCTGTCTCTCTGTCTTCCTCTGTCTTTCTCACGACCATAAGTGCTCAATAGCAAAAAATATCTCCTAAAGAAAAAAAAATGTAACCTCAGTGTTCAGGACATAAGATAGTGCCCAGGATGCAGGAGTGGTGGAACTTATGAGGTGACTGTGTGCAGTATCCTATGGTCTTGAAAAGGCTGAAAAAGTAGGCGTATTTGGATCCAGATTACAAAGACTTTGAGGTATCGTTGGATACCTCTCCACCATCATGAAGGGACTGAAATATTTCTGACAGTTAAGTGATGTGGGATTGACAGGCCATCAACTGCCCATATTTAATGTGTCTAAATTAGTATGTTTTGTTATTTATATAAACCTCATTAAAATGAATAACAAATCAAGAAAATAAAAACATTTGAACATCTGCAAAATTTACTCATGTCCCTTTGAAATCCGTCCTTCCAAGGACCTCCTCAGTCCAGGCAACCATTGATATGTTTTCTCCCCTACCATTTTAGATCTTATTTTTAGAAAATGTATATAATTGATATTGGAGGATATGCATGACCTTTCTGGCATCTTTTATTAGACATGTTTAAAAATGCAATTCATGTTTGTACTTGCATGAATAATTCACTTCTTGCTATTAGTGTTCCACTATATGGATGTATCACAAAGGTTTATCCAAATGCCTACTGAAGGGCAGTGGGGATGAGTTACCATCTGCAGCTACTGTAGATACAGCTTTTTGAGCATTCACATAGTAGCCTTTGTGTGTGTATAATTTTATCTTTGATAAACTCAGGACACTCTGACTGGCTCATGTGTAATCTTTTCAGAAACTGTTCCTTTTCCATGGTGATTTTACCATTTCTCACACCTACCAGCAGTGTGGGAGAGTTCTCATTGTGCTCCAAGTTTGCTAACCCATGGCATGGCAGAATTTGTTTTAATTCCAGATGGCACGTGTACATGTGAGAGAATGAGTGAGTGAGAGAGAGAGAGAGAGAGAGAGAGAGAGAGAGAGGAGAAGGCACTCACTGAAGGGTCTTGATCACCTCACACTACTTTCTCCATTTCTATATGCTGTAGGGTTTTGGGGGTCACACACACACCAGCGTAGTGTGTTTTCAAGTGACCCAGGGGCCAGTATTTGAAAGGTAGTCAGCCATGTGAGATCCAGATCACTAACCACCAGAATGTTTTTACATAATGCAACTATTAATAGTTGTCTGCAGCACCAGGAAGTCCAAACAAACACAAATCCCCAAAGTGGAGCATGCCCAAGCTTCCATGTGAAAGGCATGGACAGCTGATTCCACACACATGACTGAGTTCCTTTGCCAGAGGAAATCCCAGTGATATTGGGAATGGAGATGTGTACAAAGGTGTCCTGAATGATCTTGGTTTCAATCCTGGCTCATGTGGCTTGAAAAACACATTGGACACAGACATGCCTGTGCCCCCAAACCTGATGGGATGGTGATGTGGAGGAAAGAGGATTGCAGCTTCACCACATCTTATAGGGGGCTCTCTCTAGCTCTCTGGAATATATGTATGTCCATTCACAATTTTAAAATGATTAAATAAAAAAAGAATGAGAACATTTATTGGACTTCTTGCAGGGGTGACTGCAGCCCTTCAGCAGAACAGAGGGGAGGTTTTTGTCTCACTTCCTCCAGTGTCTGGAGCACTGTGGAAGCCTTCGAATTCTCATGCCATATATTACAATAATAGTTGGCCTCATCCTCAGGCTGTAGCCCAGAGATGTGCAGAACACCTGCATTGGATCCAGAGAAGTGGCTGGGGACCCCAGTGCCCTGGTGCTTATTTGAGTCTATGTAGTACCACAGGAGATAGCGGGGAAGGCTCCCTGGCTTCTGCTGGTACCAGCATAAGCCAAAGTCACTGACACTGAAGCCACTGTCAGCAATGCAGGCAAATCTGGCAGATGCTCCAAGGGATGCAGAAAGTGAGGGCGGCTGAGGTCAGCACAGGCTGGGAGAGGGAACCTACAGACACAGACACATGAGAATGATAAGACAATTACCACGGTGACCATGCTCATGGGCTTCAGTCACAAAAGAATGTCTGGTATCTGTAAACACCTTTTGTTCTTAGTCTTTTTCTTGTATAATTGATGTTCTTTAAAATTGTTAATGTATAACAGGGCTTATGTTTCAGTTTGTTTTCTGTTCTGTTTTAAACAAAATAAAAGGAGTCCAAGCTCCTTTTCTCATTTCAAAGTTGCTACCAGTGTATGCAGTAA
>NW_006199623.1:142880-153277 GCF_000334495.1 Tupaia belangeri chinensis
AAAAAAAAAAAAAGAATGAGGTGGGATGGGACCTGCCCTGTGTCCCCAAGGCCTGTCTCAACCTGTGTAGTGAGCCAGGAGAATGAGGAGGAGAGGAGTCCAAGCCATGGTGGACACAACCCCTGGTCCCCACATGGCTGGGCTGTCCATTTTCTTCCTATCCTTTGCCTCAGGAGGAGCTCTTCATGCAATTCTGTGTCCATCCAGTGACTGCCCAGCCCCTCCCTGAGCCCTGGGCTAGGGCTCAGCTCACACTGCAGACTGAGGGGGAGGGAGATTGGCACCACCCTTTGGGGAGCCCTGGGAGGAAGCACCTGCTGGGACAGCACAGAGGGCCTTGGTCAGGGGACTATGCCAGTCACAGAGGACATAGCTGCTGGTTCTCCATCAGAGAGCACAGGGATGGCCCTAAGCACAGGATTCTTTGGGCAAATATCCTCTCTGAGCAACTGTCCCCTAGCGCCACCTGCTGGTTGCAGACACACAGGGCTTCATAACCCAGGGACCTGGGAGCACAGCTGGCCCTTGCAGCTCACCAGACCCTGTCTGTGCTCATAACAAAGACTCTGATTTTTATGGGGTGGCTGCGTGATCCTGATGATCTCCCTCCCAGCAAGGGCAGACATGTGCACAGGCACAACACGGCCTTAGCCCCCAGCACAGTCTAGTAAAGGCCTCCTGGAACACACATGCCTTCAGGGCAGTCGTAACCAATGGGGACAGTTGAGTGTCTGGTGTTGGGAAGGGGTCAGCCAGAGCCTAAGGTACCAAAATACTTCCTCGGCCTGAATTTCCACCAGATTATAACTTTTCATTCCAGTTTAATATCATGGTAGAAGTGGAAAAGCTGTAATTTTTAGTTTTTCAGAAATATATTAGTTCAGTGAATTTTGGTAAAGACTTATTTTGTAACAAATATAGTCGAACTATGCAAGTCCAATTTCCAAAACCTCATCTGGAGAGAAACACTGAAAAATACTGTCTTCTAATGTCCCAGTTCCTCCATGTTCCTTTACCTGGAGTCAGCTTGGCAGGTGGAGGAGGGTTCCTGGAAGCCAGTCCTACAGGAGATGGCTACCCTCACAGAGACTCTCCCACCAGGCATGGAGTCCATCTTAAGGAACTCAGGTTTGTAGAAATTATTCCTACCAATGTGCTGCAGTTACACATCAAGGCATAGTTCTCAGCACTGACCTGAGGCTTTTAATTTATTTCTGAGTATTCTTAGAAGTGTGAATGGGAATGTGGGTGGGACTGTATCAAGTCCTGTGACCTGAATGTTAAACAGAAACCCCTGGGAATACTTCCACAATGATCGAAGCAGTTTTTTTGTGTGTGTGTGTGAAGTTTATACTTATGAAAATCTCCTGGAGATCTTGTGACAGATTCTTAGAAACAAACCACTGATTCAGTATATCCAGGATGGGCTTTGCATTT
Source organism: Tupaia belangeri chinensis (assembly GCF_000334495.1). Taxonomy (NCBI): domain Eukaryota; kingdom Metazoa; phylum Chordata; class Mammalia; order Scandentia; family Tupaiidae; genus Tupaia; species Tupaia belangeri. Next base: position 144,318 of record NW_006199623.1, read on the forward strand.
CTTCTTTCTTTCTTTCTTTCTTTCTTTCTTTCTTTCTTTCTTTCTTTCTTTCTTTCTTTCTTTCAAAATTTCTTTCTTTCTTTCTTTCAAAATTTCTTTCTTTCTTTCTTTCAAAATTTCTTTCTTTCTTTCTTTCAAAATTTCTTTCTTTCTTTCAAATGGTGCTGGAAAAATTCTGTATGCACCTGCAGAAAGATAAAACTGGACCCCTATCTCCCACCATTAACAAATATCAACCCCAAATGGATCAAATATCTAAATCTAAGACCTCAAGCTGACAATCCTGAGGACTCCATGTCCTTAGGCTCCTCAGTTGGATTAGGTGTCCTTGGGCCTTTCATGCCTACTAGACCCATTGGGGAGAAGGACCTTCATGCAAATCAACTCCTTGCCCTCCTGCCCTGGGTTCACTTGATGTCCACTGCAAGAGAGCTACAAGGAAGAAGATGCTGGGACCTCACAGAACAGTGACCACAGGAGACTATCACACTGAGTGATGAGGTGACACTTTCACCAGGTCAGCTCTCCACCTCTGGTGACCTTGGGGCTAAACTCCATCTCTGTGGAGCCTGAGGCTTGAGTGCAGAGCAGGGTGAGGGCCTTGTGTCCACCACCCACAGTCTTTCCCACCTGACCCCAGCCCTGGGCATGCTCCTCCCCTTCCAAAAAAAATGAATCCTTGTCTTCCCTGTGTGTGATGAGGATGTCCTCCTCTTGCAACAAGGAGCCAAATGGGATAGTTCAGAACCCAGATCTCAAAGTGTGGAGAGCAGGGTCCTATAAACCAACCACATTGGTAACTGCAGAGAAGCAAGGCTGGGGTGAAGCACATGGAGTGATGCTTCCAGGCCAGGACCCCAGCACTCCTTTTGGCTAAGAGCCATTAGTCATGGAGAGCAGCTAAAGTGCAAATTTGATGTGAAGCCAGCAGGATCACCACTAATGCTGTGATTCTTCCAGCAGGACACAGGATGAAGTAGGAAACCATCCTTCGAACATCAGAGACAAAGATGATACTGTGCCTCCTTTTGGCTAAGAGCCATCAGTCATGGAGAGCAGCTAAAATGCAGATTTGATGTGAAGCCAGCAGGATCACCACTAATGCTGTGATTCTTCCAGCAGGACACAGGATGAAGTAGGAAACCATCCTTCGAACATCAGAGACAAAGATGATACTGTGTGAAAACAGGTGTGAGCATCCTGGACTATGGCGAGACACCCAGTGCTTGTGGAGTCTCCTGTGGAGCAGGAGGGGTAGGAAGGTGGCTCGGCCTGGTCAGCAAATGGCCTCCTCCCCCCCCAGTACCCTCAGTGCTCTTGTCTCCCTGGACAGGGACCTGGGTGGGGCTGGCTGATTTTTCTGAAGCTGCTTTGCCCAGGTCCCAGAGTGGAATCAGGTGGCAGTCCACGGACTCCATGAATAGAGGAGAAGGCAGTGGAGGGGAGGCAGGGCTGTAGCTTCTCTCTGAGCTGCACATTCACAAAACATAGTGCTCTCTCCTGGCTTGTGGATTATGAAGATTCAGGGACCATGTTGGGAGCACCCAGCACAGCCTCTGGGGTCCACAGTGTGGACTGGGGACACCTTAGCCTCAGTCCTCTCATAAGGTTATGTTCCCTCCTTCTGTCTGTCCCTCCCTTCCTTCACTTATTCAGTCCCACCTTTTTAACTTCTCACATTAAATTCCTTTTTTATTTATTTGCCCATACATTTCATCATATCCAAGTAATTATTTCCACATCCAGTGTTGGGACGCTTTTCTCTAATGTTTTCTTCCAAGATTTTATAGTTTGCGCTCTTATATGTTGGTACTAGCTCTGTTTTGCATCAGCAAGTGAATCTCCAGTTCCCTCAACAGCTTTTGTTGAAAAAATAGTCCTTCCCCATGGATGGCCATGGCCTGCATGTGGAAAATAATTCAGCCACATATGTCAGCACAGAGTTCATTCCTGGGGTCTCTGTTCTACTCCATTTTCCCACCATATGTCTATCTACATGTCAGCACCACTCTGTTTTCTTTTTTCAATGTTATTTATTTTACTTTTTTATTGCCTGAGGAATATGTGCTCACCAGAGAAAGAGAAAAGGTGAAAGCATCCCTGTGGGGCGAGGTCACACCACTAACTTTTTTCTTGCATTCCTCTCCTAGTCCTGATTTCAGGCTCACATGCACTCGTTAGGCAGCTAGGGCTGAGTTTCAAACTGAGGTTGGAGTTGCAGTCAGTCATGTAGGACCAGGATCTCTTAACCACTAGGTTACATGGCTGGCCGATGACTACATCAGTAGTTTAAATTGTACGAGTTTATCATGCCCTCAATTTAGTTTATTTCCTAGCATTTTATTATTTTTAATAGTATAAGATACATTATTTTATTAATTTTATTTGTGGTTTATTCAATTATGTCAAATTGACATATTCTTGTGTTAATTTTATATTTTGAAACTGCTAAATTCATTTCATAGTTCTTATAATATTTGCGGGAGTTTTTAAAGGTTCATCTACCTAGAAGGTCATGGGCTGGGAAAACAGAGGTCCTTGTTACTCCCTGGTCTCAGTTAGGACTGACCGTGGCTCCCATATTCATGTGTTTAGAGCCTTACCCCCAATGTGTCTGTATTTGGAAGTTGTGCCTCTGTTGGGGTCCTTAGGGTTAATGAGGTCCTATTGGTGGATGCATGTCATTATAAGAGATCTGGACACAAAACACACAATGCCCAGGGGTCACTATGTGGGGACACAGCCATAGAGAGAGGTCTTAGAAGGAACCAGCCTGCTGACAAGTGGATCAAGATTTCCAGCCTCAGGACCTGAGAGGAAATAAAGATATCTGGTGGATGCCCAGCCTGGGGCCTGTGCTGTGGGAGCCTCAGAAACTAATGCGCCCCTGGGCTCTGCTCAGGGCCACCCACCCCTGCCTCCTGGACTGTCTTATGAATTCAAGAAAAATACATAATGTGTCTTTGCCAAAGACTGGATTTGGGGGCAGGATCAGAGAGGGTGAGGACAGGTTCTCTACACAGATGTCACAGGAGCTCAAACCCAGAGTTTTGACCAAATGAACAAAGGAACTCTGAATTGGCCCCAGGTGGATACTGAGCAGAGAAGCCCCAGGGCTACAGACAGCAGGTTCTTGTCTCACTTCCCCCTGGCCTGGAGCACTGTGTGAGCTCTGAGACTGCTGTCCCAGGACTGACTGTAATAGTCAGCCTTGTCCTCTCCCTGGAGTCCTGAGATGGTCAGGGAGGCCAAGGTTCTAGACTTGGAGCCAGAGAACCAATGAAGGCTCTCTGAGGGTCAAATGATGTTACTATAGATGAGGAGTCTGGGGGCCACCTCGGGGAGCTGTTGGTACCACTGCACACCATAGTTTTTCCCATGTTGTCACTGCTTCCAGTGCAGGAGAGGGTGACGTTCTGGCCCAGGGCCTCAGACACTGAGGGTAGCTGAGTCAGCCCAGACTGGGCCCAGGACCCTGGAGGTGGGAGAGACATAGAGAGGGTGATTCTGGGTCTAGAGACAAGAGGAGAAAGCAGGGCCCATGGTTTCCCCAGGATCTTCCCATAACCCCATATCTAGTCACCTGTGTAGTGAGCCAGGAGGGTGAACAGAAGAGGGGACCAGGCTATGGTGGAGAGGATCCTGGAATTCTGCCTTCTGAGTTCACAGCTAAAGCTGAACTTCCCCCAATCTCTCCCTTCTTCTCATCATGGTCCAAAAGGGGAAGGGTCCATACATGCAAATGAGATCCCAACCCCAGCTTGCTGGTCCCACCTGGCCCTGTATCAGGCCCCCCCTGCCTGAGAATGGCCTGGGCAGGAGGGGTGTGGCTATTTGGGCCCTAGTGTGGGAGGTCCCAGCTGTGAGCCCTGAGCAGAGGGCAGCAGGTAGGTCCAGGTGGGGCCTCTCAGCTCTGATTCTGCCTAGACCTTTCATGAACTGGACCTGGATGACCCATTATGTCCCAGCACAGACTCAGAATCCTGTGACCTGGTAACCTAACTCCCTGAGAGACAGCCCTGCCTCCCCACTGCCCTGTCAGTTATCAAAGTCCAACTGAGACGGCTTTGTAGGAGCTGAGAGGACCAACCAAATAGGGGTGAAGGAAAGAATGTCATTCTATTTAAAGGTATCTTTTTCTGTTTAAAACAGGAAAAAAACCATAACCTCTGATCTGAAAGTTCATGTATATGAATTATTTTTTCAAAAATATTAAGTTTAAAAAATATAGTTTACTAAAAGTATGAAAATGAAGAATAGTTTGTTCCACAGTGGAAGTCTCCACCCTTCACTGTTACCCTAGTTTCTGTGTGCAGTTAGAAGGGCTTAGAGAGTAACAGCGGGGCCATCAATATGGCCATTGTATTAGAAAGTGTGTGACCGTGGGATTCTGACACTTGAGAGTTATAGCATTGAAAAATTTTAACAGATTTATATCATATAAATTAGTTACCTATTTAAAATTGGCCTATGTGCTTATGTGAGAGAACCTACAGTGCATTTAAATTTTTCATTTATGCTTATTACCAATTTGAAATGATCTTTAACTCATGATCATTTTGACTTGCAATTGTTTTGATTTTTGTTTTGTACACACAAACGACAGATAGTTTATTTTTACATTCAATAGACAGTTTATTACATTTTATTTACTTTCAAGATTGAACTCAATTTTGACAAATACACTTGTGACCTGTTTTCTCAGTACAGCTTGCTCTTGAATGAGGTCTCAGTGTCACCTGCTGTTCGAGGGCCAGAATCCCCCAGGTCTGGGATGCACAGCAGAGGGCTAGGGAGAGAGAGCTGGTCTCCTCAGCCCCTAGGCTGCTGCCCCCTCCTCTGGTAGGCGGGATCTCTTCACTGCCCAGGAGCCCAGTGGTGGGAGGTCCCAGCTGTGAGCCTTGAGCAGAGGTCAGCAGGCAGGACTAGGTGGGAACTCCCAGCTCTAATCAACCAGAGGCCTCAGGAATAGGGCCTGAGTTCCCCCTGGTGTCCAGGTGCAGACATAGCATCCTGTGATCTGGTGACTAGAGCCCCTCAGAGGAATTCTCTTCAGTGCTCTGTTCCTTCAGGTCCAGGCCAGGCAGCATCTTCTGTGGCTCCTCTTTACTTCAGGGCAGTCTCTGTGATCTACTCAGACTCCTCACAAATGAATCTGTCCACAGTACCCTTCGCTGTTCATTGGTCAGGGCTGAGGTGTCTCTCATGCAAAGTCCTCTCAGATTAGGACCAAGTGCAGAAAACTGAGGGGCTCTGCAGGAGCCCCTTCAATTGGTTCCTCTCTGGTGGCCAGAGTTCTCCTTCGTCTGTGGATCCCACAGCTCTGGGGAGAAAGGGAGCTTTTCTCTCTGTGAAGGGGGAGCAGGTGGGGAACAGGCCACATGTGTGTGCCTGGAGGGTGATTCAGGAGCTCTGGATTTCCTGTCTGTATTTCTAGAGTCTCAAGGTCATCATCACACATATGTATAGAACAAGGATGTGTCCTAAGGACCTATAATCTAAACACCAAATCAGTAATGAGATGATTATGCCACTAATTCTAAGGTTTTTTTTTTTTTCAATTTCTCTTTAATGTTTTGCAATTAAGATGACAAATGTCTTGATCTTCTGTACAGGAAAGATGTTCAGTCATAAGACCAAAAAAAGAACAAAGAAGATCTAAGTTCTTCGTCTATTTTTATTTTGGAGCAAGCAAAGTCTGACATGGACACTAGGAGCATGGAGAGGTATAAGGATGGCATGACCCATCATGGTGCCCAGAGACCAGAAGGACAAGGAGGTAAAGTCAACCCCTCAGTGTCCTTTTATTGTGTCTCAAGGAACTCTGTATGCAGTGACTGAAGTGGAAAAGGATCCAGGCCATGGTGGAGACACCCCCAGAATGAGAAAGCACAAGTCACTGTGTTTGGTTTTGAGGTCACTGGCCCCCTACTTTCTCTTATTCCTTGTTCAGATATTGTTTCTGCTGATGTTTCTTCATGCAGATTTGTCCCAACTGTGTGACTGTCCCTCTATCTCTGTCTGGACATCAGGCTTGGAAACCAGACTCAGGAGGTGAAGGGTGAAATAGAAAGTAGGGGTTCAAGCTCAGAGCTCAGGTGGCTTATAGGATCCCAAGTGCAGGAAGGTCACACCTAGTGAGTACACTGACTGCCTCAGTGTGTGGGAGCAGAGAAGGTATTTTCCAATGTGGCCAGACCCAGAGCTCTGCCCTCTTGGGAACATCCAACAGCATCCCCTGCTGGCTCAGATCCTGGTCTGTTTTCCTCTGACACCTCCCAGCACTCCTGGAACCGCATTCTGAATATTGCAGATGGCTCTTTCTAACGTCACCTCTTAGGACAGTAGGCTGGATGGGTGTCCGCCAGAGGTTTCTGGCTGAAACATTGTCTCTCCAGGCTACTAAGAGAAGGGTGTCTTGAAGAGTTCCTGTGTCACCAGGTACCCAGCATGACCTGGCACCTGAGTTTGCCTCTGCCAGGTACATGGGGTTGTTATCAATATAAAACTATTGAAATTCAAGTTTAATGCTTAAAATCCCCCAGAATAACTGATTGCTTCACATCTGGCAATAATTCAATATAAGTTTCCTTCCAGAAATAATAAGTGGCTTTGTCCCTGTTGCTGTGGGTGTTCCCTGTCAGGCCCCTTTACCCCTGTGGTACAACCCTGACCTCTGACCTTTGTCTTGTTGGGAGCATACAAGGTTGTCAGGGAATAGCGTTTTCTGCTCATGCTTCTCACTCGGGGTTCAATTTGCCCATCATTGGTAAGTGCCATGTCTTGATTGTCATGTGACTCTGCTATCCAGATCTTTTTGTTTATTTTTAAAATTGTGTCTATGAGAATTGATAAAAGGGAAATTGCTGAAAACAAACTTTTGTACATTGAGCATTTTTCCTTCACTCTGGGTCTCCACTGTCTCCCCATCTTCCCTCTCTTCCACATACACATCATGTCCTGATTATGTTTCTCTAGTGAATGCTCCATGGATAAACACACACAAAAAAAAAACTGGAGCTTCTGGAAGTGTCTGGACAACCCCTAGGTCATCTTTGAGAATGTGTGTTGGGATCAGTGTCTTGTAGCTCCCAGGCAATGAGGCTTATACAGTGGAATACCAGACTAACCAAGATATCATGAAGCACCCAGATAGGAGTGAGCATGACTGGGGTGATCAGGAACGCAGGGACTACCCAGAAGTGAGGGAGCAGGTTCTGGGCCTGAGACCCTCCTCCTCCACAGGGAGCTTTCCTTCTGCTCTGAGACTGGAAACAGCCTGAAGATATCACCTGAGCACAAAGACAGAAGCCCATTCTCTATTGTCACAGAGCTCAGGGAGTGACAATAGACCTGACAAGAAGGGGGCACCTATGGGACAGCAGAGAACACCAGAGCAAATAGATGTCCTGTCCTGGGTTCTCTTCCCATCCCCACCTCATCAACACCTCCCATGTCTCAGCAGCTAGTTTTGCTACTAGAAGCAAATTGATGTATTTGCATGGGGAGAATGGTAAGAGGAGTTATGGCTGCTGACCCCTCTCTGCACTGAAAGCACAGTCACTGCAGGAACTACATTGTGAGCCACTGTCGGTCCTAGGTAGGGACAGAGGAGGGACGGTGAGACAAGAGGAGAGGAGGACAAATCTGGTCGAGGAGCCCAGCTGTCCATCCCAGATCAGGAGAATCAGGCAGGGACCCCTGAAGGCTGATTGCTGTTGTTCTGGGTCATAAACTCAGGAGATTTTACTGGGAGATTTACTGACCAGGAATAATAGAAATGCCCACTGTTCCTGCTGCTCCTTTTGCTGGTGAAGGTGGCCTTGAGGTCTGAGCCATCCCAAGAGTCTCATGGCTGAGGGCTTGAAGGAAATGAGACTTTCTGCACCTGGTATTCTCAAGCCACCCTACTCCAGCTTGAAATTTAGGCCAGGCATGTGTACTTCTATGCCCAATATCCTAGGAAGAGAATGGAGGATAAGGAATTGTAGCATGGGCATCCACCCCTGGGGAGTGATTTTTCACTGTCTCTGTCTCACTCTCTCTGGTGAGTACATGCACCCTAAGCCAAAAACTTCTACCAAAAAAATTATAATTTTACCATCTGTGAATTTGATAGTTTTCTTATTCATTTAAATGAATTGTGAGTGGATAATTGGGAAATTCACAATTAAAAAAAATCTCTTATCACACATTTTTATCCTTTTCTGCTCAATTTATTGTGATGGAACAAAAATTTCAGGCAAAATGTGGGCTCCATTTTATTCCTTTTTTTTTTTTTTTTTTTTTTTTTTTTTTTTTTTGCTTTTTTTATGTCTGGGGGGCCTAGTGGGGATGGCCATGCTCCAATCTCTTCTCCATTCTCCTCTCAGGATCATGGGTACGCATGCCCATGTGTTCGGCATGAGTTTAAGCCACTGGCTCTAGGACTCAAACCACAGTTGACTACATGGGAGTCCAGTGACATAGCCATTATGCCAATTGCTGGTCCCCCATGGGCTTGATTTCAAAGACTGCCCTGGTGCACATCAAGGTGACAGCACATTCCCCATATCAGCAGCACCCAGCCCCAGGCTGCCTCCACCCTTGGCCATCATCCCAGAGCAGCGAGTCTTGCACCTGGTCTGCGTCTCCTCCCTGCCCACAGCTCTCCTCCCTGAGATTGCCTTCACCACCAGGATAGACCTATTTCTGGGTTTCAGCCCAAGTTCTTTACCTCCCCCCCTCAAACAGTCAGGTCATGGGGAATCCCAGCCAGGTCATCAGGCTAGTATGGCATTGATTTATGTGCAGTTTCCAGTGCTTTGCTGAGATTTTCACCTTCTTATTTATTCAAACATGTTTTAGCCAAAGGCCTTGAATGAGTCTGTCAGACCATCTTCACCATGTCACAGGTTTGGAACCAGGAGGTAAAACTATGTATTCATTTGCTGATCCTTCCTTCCTTCCTTCCTTCCTTC
>NW_006199624.1:0-519 GCF_000334495.1 Tupaia belangeri chinensis
GAGCAGAGCCCCGGCTGCGCAGGCCCGGGGGCCTGTGTAGGCCCGGGGGGCTGCGCAGGCACCGCCGCCGCACCGCCCCATGCCGGGCCCCTCCAAGAAGTTCTTAAGGGAGTGCTATGTCAGTAAAATTAAATGCAGACACACAGAAATAAGAGTTCAAAAACTAAGAAAATGGGCAACTTAATTGTAGGGACAAAGTCTGGAGTTGAGTATTATATCCCAGAGTTTAATCTGGAAGATTGAACCTCAACAGAAGAAAGATTAAGTACACGAGGCTGAACTGATGAAACAGCATTCTGTGACTTGACTAAAATATTGCTGCTTTTCTTCTAAGTGTTGTTGTCTGGTTTTAAGGATTTTTGTCCTGTCTTGAACTGTCAATAGATTCATGTACCTACTATTTGAACAGGATACTAACCTGTTTCTCAGCTTTAAGTTTCAAGGAAATATCCTTACTAGTTCAAAACTGCTTTTCTTCTAATAACCACCTGAACTTGCTATTGAATGTAGTTAGATTAC
>NW_006199625.1:0-600 GCF_000334495.1 Tupaia belangeri chinensis
GATAGATACTTACATTTGAAAATCTTGAAAAGAAAACGTAAACCTAAAAGGACACATATAATTCCATTTATACCAAATTGAAAAACTGGAAAATGAAATAGGCCATTTAGAGATGTATATGTCTAAGTGTTAGAATGACACAGAACAGCAAGGACCGGGCTGGGGTGGGGGTGTCAATGCAACTGCGCCCACAAACTTAAGGTCCCAGCCTCGGGTCCTAAGGCCTTCCTGTGTGTCCCGGGCTTGCAGAAGCACCGGTGATCCTGGCTGGCAGAAGCTGGGGGTGAACTGTAGCAGAAAGACCCTGTAGCAGGTGCACTCTGCTCCCCACCTTGGAAGAAATAAACAAACTTAAAAAATAATTAAAAAAAAAAAAAGGATATGATTATATCAAGTACCAAGGCAATAGCTACATCTGATGGGGAGGGGATTGCAACCAGAACGATCTATTAAGGGGCTTCCAGATGCTGGTGAAGTTTTATTATTCATTCGTTCATTCATTCATTTTTATTGTGATGTTTTATTTTTTGATGTGGCCATGGATACACGGAATTGAGAGCCATCTGTTGAGCTATGTATTGATGTTTAACCTATTTTTTT
>NW_006199626.1:0-2061 GCF_000334495.1 Tupaia belangeri chinensis
ACCACCACCACCACCCCCTGCCAGCACTGGCCAAGGGTAAGGAACAAGTGCAGGGGGATTCCTTGTCTTCTTTCATCCTTAGGCTCCCTCCTGGGGGGAACATTGAAGTCACAGAGTTCTCTAAGAGTTCAAAAAGAACAAAAACTTAGAAAAGGGTTGGCAATCCCATTTGATGACCAAAGATGACTTTTTATGATACTGGTAAAGTGAAAACACGTCTTCCTTTCTCTCTGCTCATTATTCTTGGTACTTAGAGATGTTGAAAAATAAATCTTTCAAAGATAAGAATTCTTTTTTCATTCATTTAATGTATACTTTGTACAGGACACTCTACTAAGTGTATGGGGATGTCCTATTACTTCTGAGATGCATAAATAGTAAAATGGTGTAAATATAGGGGCCAACAGGTGGCGTGGTGGTTAAGGTGCTGAATTCTCACACCTCAATGGCCAATTTCAATTGGGCAACCACGGATCAAATCCTGGACATAGCAGCTTGAAAATCATACTAGGTATGTATGTGTGTCCAAAATCCTGAGAGGAGAATGGAGAAGGGATTGTGGCCAGCCTACCTGGTGGGTAATTTCTGACTTTCCCTCTCTCTTTTTCTGTCTCTTTGTGGTGAAAACACGCGCCCCATGGAAAACAAAAACAAAGAAAAAAAGGTGTAAATATAAATGCATAAGTGTGAAATATAAAAATATGAAAAGTAGCATTAGTACAAGTATACATTTTTTTGAAAATAACCTTTTCTTAAGTTGTGGTGTCTCTTTCCTTTTCTCTTGTCATTTATCCTACCCATCATCTGTCTATGTATTAGTTTCATATTGCTGCCATAATAAACTACCACAAACATAGTGGCATAAACAAGATAAACTTAATATCCTATAGTTTTATAATAGGGAAAAATCAACACCGAGCCCATTGGGCATAACTGGGGGTTGGGAGGAGAACATGTATTTCCAGAGGCCCTAAGAAACCTGTTTATTTGTCCTTTCTAGCTTCTAGGGAAAACCAATATTCCAAGACCTGGGGCTCCCTTCCTCCATTTTCAAAGTCAAGAATGATTGCTTGAGTCTTTCTCAAATCACACTCTCTTTCTATTCTACCTCCATGTTTTACTTTTGAGGACCAGTTGGCTAATCCAGAATAATCTATATATTTTAAGACTTTGTCACTATGAATATTCTAAATTCTTTATCAGACATTTCCATGAGTTCCATTGTACTGTCTGTAGATGAAGAGGAGTCAGTCTTTTCCCTTGGAGGAGAGGTATTTTCTTCATTTGTCATATTCCTTGTGCCTCTGTGGTGATTTCTAGTCTTCTGGTGGGTTATTAGTTTCTTCCTAATTTCTAGAAGTTTAATCTGAGCATTCAGAGGCATACAGGAAGAGGTGATCTGCAAACTCTTTGCCATTCCATTTTTCTCCAGAGAGCTCCACCAGTTTCAGTTCTCAGCAGAAACTCTTCATTTCTCTTACTCCCGAAAGCACTAGTTCTCAGCTCTCACGGTGGACTCCTCAACCTATTTTTATAAATTAGCATCATCAGATGCTGTGACCACTTCCTAAATATTTCACATCCATCTGTCTTACAATTTTTTCTAGACAGAGCAAGTAAAATTTCTCTATCATTCACTCACTGTATTATTCACCTTTTCATTCATCACTGAACATATGTGCAAAAATAACAAAGGAACCATCTTACTGAATAGTAGAAATATTACAACAATAAATTAGTCGCATACGCTTAATGAGCAAAGAAATCTGGATCATAAAATCAGGAGCCTTTGGGATTTAGTAAACATGGAGTAAATTAAACATTTTTATTGTTGAGAGCATGAATATGTGCATGAAATATTTCCCTTCAGTTTCTGAAACAGTAAATGGAATACACTGGATTCTTTTTAAAAAAGAAGGAAATGTGAAAGTGTCAGAAGCCAGTAATCTATGGATATTTTGAGTTACCTGCGTTATCTAGATACTAATAATTAGAGTACATGAGGCTGTAATGAAAAATTAAGTAAGAAACAAAAGTGATAATATTTCAATTTCAAGATGC
>NW_006199627.1:0-1483 GCF_000334495.1 Tupaia belangeri chinensis
ATAATCATGTCGTCTACCAGTAGGGACACTTTAACTTGTTCCTTTCCTACTTGCATGCCATTATTCATTCTACTGTCTTTTACATCGGCTAAGCCTTTTGATACTATGTTGAAAAGGAGAGGAGAAAGTGAACAACCTTGTCCGGTTTCATTTTTTAGTGGGAAGGCTTTCAGCTTCTCCCCATTCAGTGTGATGTTAGCTAGGGAGTATTACATAGACTTTTTTTTTTTTTATGAGAGGTTTTTACTATAGGGGGACTGCACTCCCCAGACAGCCAGAAAGATAGAAAACAAGAAATCACCTCCTGGGGGGATGGCCATGCCACAATCCCTTCTCTCTGTTTTCCTGTCGGGATCTTGGGCACACATGCACACGCGCCCAGTGTGAGTTTAAGCCACTGGGTCCGGGACTCGAACTGCGGTCGACTATGTGGGAGTCCAGCGACATAGCCATTACGCTAACTGCTGGTCCCTACATAGACTTTTATTGTGGTAATAGATGTACCTTCCATACTTATTTTGCTGAAAGTCTTAATCATTAGGGATGTCGTATTTTATCAAATTTTTTTGCTGCATCAATCGATATGATTATGCTGTTTTTTATCTTTCCTTCTGTTAATGTAATATATTAAATTTACTGCTTTGCATAGGTTAAACCATTCTTGTATCCTTGAGATAAAGCTTATTTAATTTCCATCTTTTTAATGCGTTGGATCCAGCTCAGATACAAGTTTATCTGGTGGTCTTTTGTATCAAATTGATCGTGTAAGTGAACCAGGCTGAATGACCCATTGAACTTGGTGGATATTAATATATCCCTAAACAGTCTAGGAAAGCTACTAGTGGTACCTCAGGTGGAATTTCAAACTTGAACTAGCACAATTAAAAATCACTTGTGAATATATCTAATGTTGTATAGTCCAAATGTCTATACCGAATTGAGTATTAACTACAAGGTAATTCTTTGTTGGGCTAATCAGCTTCCATTGACATATCTTGTGAGGATTTCAATTCAACCAAAATAAAATAGATAATTTATAACTCTGAAAATAATCCCAATGATCAGTTTTTTATTTAATCCTTGCTACTAGAGTAACTTATTTGGTTGTAGCTGCAGGTGGTGGTGTGGTAAAAGATCTGGTCCCTTATAACTGGCACCACAGTTTGAGTCTAGGACCCAGCTGTCTGGGAGGCACAATGGGTGTATGCGTGTCCAAAATCTTGAGAGGAGAATGGAGGAGTGGGGATTACTTTTCCTGGAAGGTGATTTTTTTTCACTTCCTTCACTCTGTCTCTCTTTTGAGAGTGCACACACCCTCTGACAGAAATCTAAAACAACTTGATTAATTCTTTAAAAAATCATAGTGGTTGGAAATAATTAAAAATAGGTTTGATGAATTAGGCAAGGTTATTTAAAGAGAATAAAATTAAAAATCTACATGAGAGGATAAGCTGATGGTGTAGTGGTTACTTTGCTGGACTTC
>NW_006199628.1:0-1227 GCF_000334495.1 Tupaia belangeri chinensis
CCACTTAATATATACTGACTGTCTACACTCTTACGCTGAAACTGAATGAATAGAGCATATAGAAACATAGAAAATGGGTAAAGATACTAGGTACGGTCTTGGAAGATGGTGGGAGAAGTGGGAGAGTATGAGGATAGACATTAAGGAGAAAAATATAGAAGCAAGACATTTATGGGACAAAGAAATGGGTTATTATCTGTTGATGATAACGTGTATAGTATCCCCAACTGGACTGGTGATAAATGTATTCATGGTGGAACATTCACATTACAAACTAAATAACAAATGTGATTGAAAGTATAAAAGAAATTAAAATAAAATAAATTTAAAAAATTAAATACAGAATACGGAACCAGCATGTGGTGTAATGTTTATGTCACTGGACTCCTCCATGATTGAGCATGACGTGAGTCCCCGACTCAGAAGCTTGAAACGCACACCAGGTGTATGTGTGTACATGCCCAAAATCCTGAGAGTAGAATGGAGGATAAGGGATTGTGGCATGGCCACATGGCATGGCCATCACCCCCAGAATAGATTTCTCATTTTCTTTCTCCCTGCCTTTCTCTATCTCCATGGTGAAAACATGCAACCTATGGCAGAAATCTCTCTTAAAAATGTAGAATACGGGAGCCAGCAGTTAGTGTAATGGCTATGTCGCTGGACTCCCACGTAGTCGACCACGGTTCGCGTCCTGGACCCGGTCACACCGGGCATGTATGTGTGCGTGCCCAAGATCCTGAGAGGAGAATGGAGGAGAAAGGATTGCAGCGTGACCATCCCCTCTGGGGGGTGATTTCTCGCTTTCTGTCTCTATGTCTCTCTCTCTGTCTGTCTGGTGAGCGCACACGCCCTATAGCGAAAACCTCTCCCAAAAAAAAGAGTAAAAAAAAAAATGCAGAATACCATACCTGCTAAATCAGAATGTGCACCTTAACAATGCTACAGTTTGAGAAGCTTTAACCTACACTGAGTCTGCTCTTAAATTCCTTTCACCTGAACTTGCCCTTTTGGAATCTAGACTCATGTTCCTCTCTACTACATCTCCCAAACTGAAACTGCAAAAGAACTGCATTAGAACACTTTTCCTAGGGACTTTTTATCAGGCTAAATTTTCCCTGTCCTCTCCATAACTAGCCCTACTTTCTTCTGTCTAATATCTTACTTTGGCCCACATAATACCATCCTGTGAGCTAGCAATGTATGATGACCAACCATCTATACTTA
>NW_006199629.1:0-858 GCF_000334495.1 Tupaia belangeri chinensis
TAACAATAAAGGAAACTGAATAGCAAATCCCGGCAGGAAAGCTCATATCATGAGCCAAAAATTATGGGGAAATATGTATGTATGTCAGAGTTGAGCAAAATGATTCTCAAAGTGTGTGTACAAGGGAGAAGAATAAATAAAAAACTGATCAGCCATAAGATTAAATATATAATGGGAACTTCCCAATTTTCTTAGCAAAGACCATCTGTAAAATAAAAGGAAGAAAGAATGGATTCACTGAAAATGAAGGCACAATGTCAGGAAGGGAGGAGGGCTAGAATGTGCAATTCCTTGTGTTTTATTCTGTGGTTAAAACTGGCCCACATTTCTGGGAATTGTAATCGTACATTTCCAAGGGACAGCTCAGCAATCAGAGGCAGTGCTGTCTAGACAGTTTCGTGGAAATGAAATTGGTATTTGAAATAACACCATGAGAAGAATAAGGAGTTCTTTTGGGATAAACATTATGAATAACTTGGATTTTGCTATTTTCTAATTTTTAAGAATAAAATGCAAACCAATATATGCCCATGACCAAGTACTTCAGAAGTAATGAATCAGAAAGCAGTAGAAACATTAATCTGTCTAAAACTATGTCTTAACAGTAGTCTTGTGAAACCTGGGAAATATGATGATGAGTTATACTTATAAATTAAATTACATTGAAAATATATGATTAAGGAATATTAGTTAAAAAAGCCACTATACACACACACACACACACACACACACACACATACACACGAGTATTTTTTATTTTTTTTAAATCATCTGACAACATGGTATTCTTTACATGAAAAACGCAAATTTGGGAGCTTTAGTATCAGTGAGCTTTTCTTGTGATATTAAGTACTCAAA
>NW_006199630.1:0-1401 GCF_000334495.1 Tupaia belangeri chinensis
CAGTAGTCCCCTTACCCACAGTTTTGCTTCCTACGGTTTCGATTACCGCTTGCCGGTCACAGTGTGAAAATAGGCCATACTGTATACGTTTTTACACTGTCCCCCCTCCTTTTTTTTTTGTCAAAGAGTGTGTGCATTTGCCAGAAAGACAGAGAAAGGGAAAGTGAGAAATCGTCCCTCGGAGGGGATGGCCATGCTGCAATCCCTCTTCTCCATTCTCCTCTTTGGATTTTAAGCATGCATGCACATATGCCCAGCATGCTTTTCAAACTCTGGGATCCAGAACTCAAACTGTGGTCGGCCATGCGGGAGTCCAGTGCCTTAACCACCATGCCACCTTCCAGGCCCCAGACAAGACCCATTTTACAGAGGAGGAAGCCAAGTCATGGAGTGGTTAAAGAGCCTGTCAAGATCACAAAGCCCGGGGAATCTGGCTTCAGAGGCTACGTCCTTACACTCAGCAGAGACAGTCATATATGCTGTGTCTACCTTGCAGATTCTTCAGTTTGACCCAGGAACCTGGCCCAACATAGCCATTACGCTAACTGTTGGTCCCGGAACCTAGCACCTTAACCACCATGCCACCTGCTGCCCTCATAATAGAGTACTTAGAGATAGAGAGACTACTCTCACATAATGTATATAATGGTTTATTTTAATAAATGTAAATCTCTATTCCTAATTTATATATGTTTTATCATAGGTATATGTATGTACAGGAACAAAACATAGTGTTCGGTATTATCTGTGGTTTCAGGCAAACTGGGGGTCTTGGAACATATCTCTTATGGATAAGGGGGGACTACTTTGTACCTCCTTCCTTCTCCATGCTAGAAGGTCTTTGACCGTTTAAGAGGGCAAGCAGAGCAGCCTGAATGGGCAGGGAGATGGGGCAGGAATAACGGGTACATTTGAGAATAGATGTGTTTTCAGAAGACCCTACATCACTGGTGACAGCGTGACCTAGGTTAATGTGGGTATCACAGGAATGCAAGGATGAAGAGCTCCCACCAGCTCCTCGGCTGCCTTCTTATCCAGAAGCTTCCCTGCTCCTAGATTTGTTGTTTGTTTGCTTCTCCACTTGCTCGTTACTTAGAGGAGTAAGTGCAGAAGAATGGGGGGTGGCTGTGGGTACCTTAGAATCCTCTTACTTGAATTTATGCTAGTAACACTTTTGGAAGAAGATTTGGATCACCTGGGAGTTTCACTGTTGGCGTAAGTGGGCCCTGGGCTTAGCAGTGAGTGGAAACTGCTTAGGCTCTCCTAGCACTCCGTGAGAACGGAGCAGGTGTGTGTGACCTGGGGAGTGTCCACATTCAGTCACCGGTTGGTTTGGGTAGGTTTGAGCAACCTCTGGCCAGGTTGCTAAGTGAACAACATCGGACGATGAAGGAGCTTCTT
>NW_006199631.1:0-2449 GCF_000334495.1 Tupaia belangeri chinensis
TTTCCTTCTTAAGTCACTGCTGAGGTATTTGTAAACCAGGCCAACACTTATATTTTATTCACTAAAGGAAGAACAAAGCCTCTGCTAATAGAAGCAGTCTGGTAAATAAATAGTGGGGAAAAAGAAAAAAAAAGCACAGAAATCAAAGGAGCAGGAGTTGTGTTTAAAGCTATATTCATTACTTACTTCCAACTTGTCATTGACCAATATTTCAACATTTTGAGTCTCTTTTTCCTCATTTGCAAAATGAGGTTAATGGAGGATTTCATCTGCAAAGTGGAGATAACAGAGATTAAAGGAGATGATAGGAGTACAATATACCCAAAATAAACACGAATTGAATCTTAACAATAATATTCGTATGTTAGGAGTAAAACTTTTTCTTCTTTTGCCCTCAGAAATGCCTCAGATTCTTTTCCCTACTGCCTGCTCTTCTTTGGTGGGGCTCCAGTAACATTACTGTCACTCACAGACACTGGGCTGCAATTTGAGCTAGGCTTCCTTTCTCAAGGGTTCAAATAAAAAGTCTGTTTGGAGAAGAGATCAAAGTACAAAGCAACAGTTTTAGCATGTGCCATCAAATCCTGGAAAGTCATCCGAAGGAAGAAAGATTGTCGCTGTGAAAGGAAAACGGCTCTTTACTGATCATTTCTCCTTTCCTGAAAAACAAAACAAAACAAAACAAAAAACCACCAATGTTACAATATTTATTGAGGCAGAGTATTGTCCCAGATGGAGGAGGAAACACTGTCAAGCAGAAAAGGAGGTACGTGGGTTGTCAAGGCAGTGTCCTGAAGGGGTGGCGTGCACAGGGCTCTGAACCTCTCTGCTCTTTGTTGTGGGTGGGTGCTCCTAGTTCCGTGTGAGAAATGGTTTCCCCTTGGAGAATTCCCCCCTGTGGAAATGGCTTTGCAGCCCTCTCAGTCCCTGTCCCCCGCCTTTGCAGACCCCTGTGGACAGAAGTCTGACTACTTTTCCTATTTTTCCAAAATCTTTTCAAAAGGGGACTGGGGAAGTCCTGCCCATAAACATTAACAGCCCATTTATTTTCTATTAACAGGAGTCTTCCTACCTCCAGTTCCTGGCATAGTATCTTTGAGATGTATATTTCAACCAATTACAGTATATTCTTGTGCTTATCTCTTTCCAGAAACACAGAACTTCCCTTTTCCTTGAGATGTAGATTAAGCCTTTCTTTAATTAATACATAGAATTTCCCTTCCAATCACCAACCTAAAAACTGTGGAACCCACCTATAACCTACAAGCCCCCTCTTCTACATGTCCTGCCTTTTTGGGCCAGACCAATGAAAAATCTTTTTCACTAAATGTCTGTCAATCTCAGAAGCAAACAAAAGGAACCTCTGTACATGATGACCCCGAGAAAAGGCATGAATGCCTCTTCTCTGGCCTAGGTCACTCACAGTTGGCTTGGAAATAAACTGCATTAATTATTAATTTTACAGTTGGTTATTTTTTCCTTTGACTCCCCTCAGCAGTGCCTTTAAGACTTTGGATTGCTGCACATGCTCAGCTCTTTGTGTTGTTGGAGTTTTCCTTTTTTAAGAAAAAATATAAATAGGCTAGACGATGGGGCGAAGGAAAGGGGAAGCGCTAGGGAAAAGCGCTGCACTTTTGCAGCAGTGGAGGGCAGAGGGGAAGGCATGTGGTGCGGGGGCAGGGGCAGCTTCCTGGGCCTAGAGGGCACTCAGGCCACACCCAGGGGTCAATCTGCCCTCTGCTCGCGGGTGGGTGCATAGGTGGGAGTCTCCGGTCCTTGTCAGGGGTGGGGTGAGACCACCTCAGCTGGCCTGTGGGAGGGTGGCTCATCACACCGCGGGCTCCAGTCCTGGCCATGGTGGCTGGGCAACGGTCAGGGAGTGAAAGTAACTGCTAGTGGGCTGTGGGTCTGCGGGTGAGGCTGACCACTGCCTCCACATTCCCCTCCTTGGAGTTGTATGCGCCCACTTCCCACCTTGGGGCTCCAGCTGGGTCCCTGCTTCCCTCTCCTCTTCCCGGGTGCGGGGCGCTCAGAGCCGAGGCAGTTGGCACCGGTCGCTGGGCTCCTGGCACTGGGCGTGGGCGAGTAGGGTCCGCGTGGGTCCTCCCCGCCCCCCCACGTCGGGACCTCTCTGGAGCGACCCACGCAGCCTGTGCCGCCTGCTGCCTATCTCCGGCCGGCCTGGGGTGCCCCAGTTGTGGGGTGGGCCGGTTCAGGACAAGGTCAGGACACCAGTTGGCGTTGTCCGAGTGCGACTGGAGGCGGCTGAGCAGAGGCAACAGCAGATGGAATCTGTCCCTCCTGACCGAGGTGCGGGACTGGGGCAGACGCCGGTGAGGAGAGGCAGCGGTGAGGAGAGGCAGCGGCAGCAGCAAGGTTTCTTCCGGCTGTAATGCCCCGCCCTAGCGTCCTGTCCTCGTCCGTGAGCGCAGCCCCACCAGGCAGGGCG
>NW_006199632.1:0-1343 GCF_000334495.1 Tupaia belangeri chinensis
CAAACTGGTTTAGGTGAGCAGCACTCTACCCATGGGCTACAGGGTCCATAAAATGATTACAGACACCAGAAACAGTGTGGGAAGAGTGTAGGTGAAGGAGGAGAGTCTGAGGAAAGACATTAAGGAGAGAGGTAGAGAGGCAGGGCATTTATAGGACAAAGAATTGGGTTATTAAGTGTTGAAGATAATGTGTATAGTATTCTCAACTGGACTGGTGAGAAATGTATACATGTTGGAATATTCACTTTGCAAACTAACTGACATGAAAACATGCAAACTGGAAAAATCTTTGGTGTAAGCAGTAATGATGTACAATGATTATATTTGAAAATTTATCAAGACCATGAAATAGAGCAAGATATAGTATCAGAAGACATTCTGTCCATAAATTCTGTTAAGGCCATAGCTGAGATTGAGAGTATACCCCTGGCTGATCACAAGTGCCTAGAGCGATTCAAACACCATGCATTCATTTATTTCCCTGTGAGTGCTATGATATTGGCAGTGTGGCCATAGACTGGGAACAGTAAGAAGTCTCCTCATGTGATTATTGTCTGTGCTTACAACTCGATTGCAGCGGTAGACTCTATCCACTGCCTGCTTGGGGAGAGACAGCTCTGTTCCTGGACAGAGGGCTGCACACAGACAATATCGAGGCTATAGAGGAGTAGCAGCCTTATTCTTCTTTCATAGGAATACTCACTTGCCACATCCACAGTAGAGCACACCTTGCACACATCAGATAGGCAAATGAGTGTGTCAGAAGCCATGTCTGAGTCAGAGAATCCAGCATTGTGAGAAACAGACCAATTCTGAAGCACTGGTGTGTTCATCTGACTCCCTTCTTCATTCTCAGGCAGCTGCTCCATCCAGAACACAGAGGCATGTGAAGAACTAAATATTAAACATGGAATAATTGAACACCATGTTTTTATGGTGAGTCTTGAATGATTATGTGAGTGAGAAGTCAGAAAAGCCAGAGAGGCTGTCTTTTCAAAGAAGGGGAACCAAACTATCCACATCTGACTAGGACAGAGGGGGGCTGCTGGCATAGAGAGGGTTATGAAAAGTAGCAAGTGCTCAGTGCAAGAGCCGCAGAACACACAAAAGGATGGTGAATCTAATCTGCCCATATGGGACAGTCACGAT
This sequence comes from Tupaia belangeri chinensis, assembly GCF_000334495.1. Taxonomy (NCBI): domain Eukaryota; kingdom Metazoa; phylum Chordata; class Mammalia; order Scandentia; family Tupaiidae; genus Tupaia; species Tupaia belangeri. Next base: position 1,150 of record NW_006199632.1, read on the forward strand.
AGACAATGCACTTGGAAGGTCTTACAAAATCATGGTTCCAACCCAGTGCAATTCTGCTCCAGTTTACTTCCAGACAAACAGTGGATAAAGGGTGACAAGACATGCTGGCTCACAGAAATCAAGTGCCCTCTCTACCTTATTCTCTCTATATTATATGATTGGAATCATTGGTGTAGTTACATTTTGGGCTGTGA
>NW_006199633.1:0-1324 GCF_000334495.1 Tupaia belangeri chinensis
TTAACAAGTTCTCTATTTGATGTATCACAAATCTGGGAATGCAAAAATAATATAATTAATATAATGTTCATGAAATCATGCCACTTTCTTATTCTTTATTATTTTTGTTTTCTCAATGTATTTAGTGTACTCGTACACCTATCTAATTCATTAAAAAGTGCATATATTTTTTAAATACTCAAATAAGTTCACATACATGAGTGTAAAATGAAAATAATTGACATGCCTTCAAAGAGATTTGCAATGATACCAGAATCTTAAACTTGGCAAGGAAGATAATGAGATGGCTTTGAAACTAGCATTTAGAACTGACTGTGACAACACCCAGACAGAAAGTTCAGTGGGATAATGAGAGTAGATAACAAAAACAGGAGGAAAGAAAGTACAATTTCCTGTATAATTTCCTTCTCTACTCCCCTTTTCCCTCAGTTGCACATGTGTCCCCTTATATCATATGGCGTAAGATTTATCCACATAGTTTACTATTTATTTTACTTTAGGTCTTGTCATTTCAATCTTTCTGGTTTTGATCAATCATGTGATCCTACTTGTCCTTCAAGGCTCATCTTTAATGACATTTCAGTTGAGAAATCTTTGTTTCTTCTCCCAGTCATCATTCACTTCCTTCTTTATGTGTTTATATAATTATGTTTTTATAACAACCTGATTGTACTCTTATTAGCAATATATCTTCTTACTCAACATTCACCTGACAAGTTTCTTACTGCAATCCATTTTCTTAATTTTGTTTGTCTTTATTCTGATGGTCATTATTATTATTAATTTACCACAAGGCACATGCACTCACTAGAGAGAGACTGAAAGAGAGACTGAGACAGAGAAAGAGAAAGTGAGAAACCAAATCACCAGTTCCAGGACTCAAACTGCAATTGGCCATGTGGGAATCCTGTGCCTTAACCATCATGCCACCATCTGGTCCCAAGATCCATTTCTAAACAGAAATTTTAACCCACTCTCAATTATCACACCAATACCCATTCCACCTATTGTCTTTTCCAATGTGCTAGTAAATTGTAAGTACTTGTTAAGGTAAAGAATCAAAAATGTTAGCAATCAATGGAGTATGTATGTACTAATGATCTAGCTCACTTTGCTTAGCAAGGCTACAAAAACATATAAACTAACCTCAATTAAGGATATTTAATCAAAAAATGCCTAATTTGGGGACATTACTTTCAAGCCTGAAAGTGACAAGTATGTCTTAATGGCAAAAAAATACTATGTATACCAAAAAGAGGAGAAAAAAATTTTGATTTCATAGATTAGGAGGCCTTCATAGAGAGGAATGTATTTGAGCTCAAAC
>NW_006199634.1:0-507 GCF_000334495.1 Tupaia belangeri chinensis
CAACAAGATACTAGCAAACAGTATCCAACAAATTATAAAGCAGATTATACTTCATGATCAGTTAAGCTTTATTCCAGGAATGCAAGGTTGGTTCAACATATGCACAACCATAAATGTAATACACAATAGTAACAGGAAAAAAGACAAAAAAGACAAAAAAGACAAAAACCATATGGTCATATCACAAACATCATCCTGAATGGAGAAAAGCTGAAAGCTTTCCCACTAAAAACGGGTACAAGACAAGGATGTCCACTTTCTCCACTCCTTTTCAATATAGTACTGGAAGTGCGCACCAAAGCAATCAGAAAAGAGGAAAAGATTGAAGGCATCCAAACAGGAAATGAAGAGGTTAAACTCTCTCTGTTCGCAGATGACATGATTGTGTACACAGAAGACCCAATGATTTCCATGAAAATCTTTCTGGAAGTAATGCACGAATACAATAAACGTGCAGGATACAAAATTAATATACTGAAGTCTATAGCATTTCTATATACAAACAAC
>NW_006199635.1:0-509 GCF_000334495.1 Tupaia belangeri chinensis
ACATTCCCACCAACAGTGTAAGAGAGTTCGCCTTTCATCACATCCCCACTAAGACATCAATTTTTGTATTTTTAGTCTATGCCATTCTGACAGGAGTTAGGTAGTATTTCATTGTGGTTTTAATCTGCGTCTCCCTTATGATGAGGGATGTTGAACACTTCCTCATATGTTTTTTTTGGTTGTATGTATGTCTTCCTTAGAGACATTTTTGTTCAGCTCATTTTCCCACCTTTTTAAAATTTTTTTTAAATTTTAATTTATTTTTTCTGAAACACTTTTAAAATTAATTTACATTCGTTCCCCTGAACATTGTCATAGCATACAAAATGTGATTTCCCATCAAGAAAATAATGCATAGTGGCTTAATCATGCATGTTATCATCAATAATTTTCCATTTTTAGTTTCATATATATATGAATATATAGTCATATATTTTCATATGTGAATATATTAATATATGTATATGTATATATATGAATATATGTATATATGTGTATATATGTATATA
>NW_006199636.1:0-1133 GCF_000334495.1 Tupaia belangeri chinensis
TCTTTGGAAGAGCTGGAGCCACAGATTCTAGACTGAGGAACTAAGAACAACTGGCAGAAGCAGATCCAATAGATCTGGTTTGCGAAAAGAGATGCTGCCCCTGCTGAGGACATGATTATGCTGCCAATGGTAAAGCTGCACAGGTGCTAACACTTCCTGACCTCAGAATCACTTAATCTTAGATTAGCAATTTTCATCTCACAGATTTGCACACACACTCCTGACATTGTTTTTCTTTTGGTTATGCTTATAAACTCATTGAACATGAACTCTTACTATATTTGATATGCTTCAATTCATCATTTTAATGCAACTGGTTTGCTTTGCATTTTTTCTTTTTTTCATTTATTTTACAACTTTTTATTTACATTTAATCATACCTCTTTGTGGCGTAAAATATAATTTTTCAAAGTATGCTTGCATTGTATGATAATAAAACCAAAGATATTATATTCTTCATCGACAGAGTATTACATCATGCTGTATATCTTTAATTCTGATTTTATTATACTGTCTTTGTCTTTTAGATATATAAGATAGATAGAAAACAATCTTTTTTTCACTATATTGTGATTTACCATTCCACTACCTTTCCCTTGTTTATATGCATTCTTCTGTCTGTTAAATATATTTCCTTGAGTCTCTCCCCATCCAATCTCTCATTTTTTAGGCTGTCTTTAGTATCTATAGTTCCCTCTCTACTCCTATGTTTTCAAACCTTCCAATTTCTCCCATAGAGTACAGACATTTGGTATATGTTCAGAAAGATCATATTGTATTTTTCTTTCACAATCTGACATATTTAACTTACCATAAAATCTTTTAGACTCAGTCACTTTGTAGGGAATGATAGTATCTCACTGTTTAGTATGGCTGAGGGGTATTCCATTGTGTATACATGTCACATTTTCCTAGTCCAGTCATTAGTTGCTGGGCATTTAGGGAGAATCTGTGTCTTCCCTATTGTGAATTAGGCTGTCCTAACCACAGATGTGCAAGTGTCTCTCGTACAGAGTGAATTCCTATCCTTTCGGTAAATACCCAAGAGTGGAATTACTGGGTCATGTGGTATTTCTATTTGGAAAATGTTGAGGAATCTTCCTATTGTTTTCCACACTAGGAATACTGGTTTA
>NW_006199637.1:0-5437 GCF_000334495.1 Tupaia belangeri chinensis
TACATTCTAGTAGCATCTAGATTATAATCCTCTGGAAGGAATGGCCTTGTCCCATTACTTTAGTGTCCCCTCACTAGGTTCCACCAAGGGTAGATATTCAGTTAACATGATATTATTACAATGACCCCTAGGAAGTGGATTCTCTTCTTTCTTCCTTCCAAGGACTGTGTGTCTGGGCTGTGAACCATGACCAAAAACTGTTATAAAGAGTTATTCGCTGGGTCAGGACTCTTGGATTCTTGTTCATGCCCTACCACCTTGATCAAGTCCTTTCCCTTCTCCAGACCTCAGTTTACCTATTTTTATAACAAGGGCATTGGATTGTGTGATTGATCACTAAAGGCCTACCTGCCTTAACTTTCTATGACTTTTGAAAAATAAATCAATAAAACATTCCTGTCTGTCTGCCAGCAGGAGACCCTGCCCAGGAGCAATGTTGTGATGCTCTTTGGTATTTGGGGAAAAGCAGCATCAGAGGCATAAAGAAGAGGGAGCACATCTGAAGAATGATAAATATTGCATACTACTGATAAATACCCAACAAAGGCAGAGCTAGAGGGAAGAGAGGGAAAATGAACAATTCTTGCAGGAAGGTCAGTTGGGGTAGGTTGTAGAGGGTATTAAATGCCTTGATCAAATATTTTGACTTAATCAGAATGGAATCAGACTCCAGTCATGGGTGTTTGCCAGGAAACTAATGCCCCAGCTGTGTTTTAACAGCCAACTCTGGCGGCCAGTTGCCAGGCAGGTCCTTATGTGGGAGGCTCCTACCTTATTCTTCTTCCAGTGAGTAAGTGCCTGGCACCATAGTTGTTCAATGATTAGTGAATGAAAGACTTTTCTTAACTGATGTCAGATATCCTGATGAAGACTTAAACAGAATAATAAACACACAGCTGATAAACCACATGCTAAACTCTAGGTTCCCTAGCATCCATTTTTTTTTAAACATCTGGAAGGGTAACTGAAGTTTAAAATATGCTTCCTGATTCTTGCAACAATATAAACAGCCTTTGGCCACCAGATTTTTCTAATCCAACTCGGGGACACTATTTGCACATTATTTTGCATGAAATGTGGTCATTTGCATATATTTGCATAGTGCTTTCAAAAAGCCTTAATTTCAAGTATGTCAAATAAAATAAAACAAATTAGTGTAATCTACTGCTATTGTATGGCATACCAGTTTGGGGAGCTTGGCAGTGATGGACCAGAGGCTGGAAAAGCCAAAAACCAGTTCTTAAGAAGCTCTGACCACTCTGGCTTAGTGTGTCCAGAAGTAAATGGACATAATGAAGTCGGAGAACAAGGAACTCATTGGAGCGAGGTAAAGTCTCCGGTTACTGGACAGTGCTCTATAGTTCACAAAACCCATTTGGAGCTCTTATTCCCTTTAAGCTTCACAGAAACCTATGTGCTTGGTAGAGCTAGGATTGTTGTGAACTTTTGAGGGGATTAGAGAGGTTAAGTGACTTGCTCAGTAACACACTAGTCATGCCTAGATGCAAACTTAAGACTAATCCACACAAGCTTTTGGGCCCCAAAAGCTTGATGCTCAGAGAATGGATCCAGAGTGGCCCAAGAGGTAAAATATCCCACTTACCACTAATCTAGTGCCTCCTGTATAGATACCCCACTGCCTTTAGGAAGCAGTGTGAGGGAGCCCCAATGACTTGGAGACAGCATCATCTAGCTCATGATGTGTCTGGCCCTAAGTAATTACCTTTTTATCATTTCAGACAGTTATTTGAAAGGTATGGTAATGGCATGAAAATATAAGCAGCTTACAGTTTACTAGAACATTAATCCTCCGGGGATGATTTTCTTTTTCTTCTGTGTGTCTCTGTGGGACCGTTTTCATTGCATTATGTAGAAATTATTTTTAGACTTTTCTCCCTATGAGCTATAATCTCCCTATGGTCCACGTTTGCCTAATTATTATTTTACATATTCGTACACACACACAAAGGTTCTAATACACGTTTCAAACAGGAAGGCCTCTGCTTAGGGAAAGTGCTGTTCAGCAGCAACTCAGGAGAGATACAAGGTGAGAAGTAGGAGTCAAATCCTACTCCAGCCAGACAGCACTAAATTCAAATCCTGCCTCCTCTATCTTTGATAACTTGGCCTTGGACTCTATGATATTCAAGTTATTCTTCTGAAAAGACAGTCATGCTTTGTAGATGGTCAAACCAGTACTTTGAGGCTGACCCTGTGAATGGAGGGGACCTGGTCTAGATTGACTTGGACAGACCTGAGGAGACAGCTACTGCAGCCAGTAGCCCCAGGATAGAGAAGCTGCTTCCAGGACCTACTTATTCATGAGAAATAGGAGGCACAGTATCTAGAGCCTACAATGCTTTATGGCCCAAGTAAACTGTTTTTTATAAAAAGAACTCTAGTGTTGAATAAAATGACTTACTATATAATATTAATATATTTTCTTTATAGTACTAATGCAGATGTAAAACAGAAAATTTAATATGTCTTTTGGACAAATGGTCTTACAAAGACAAGAAGACCTGGGTCCCCAAAGTAACAGTGCAACTGTGAGCGCTCCTGCCCAGTCCTCTGTTGTCTCCTGGATACCCAGTCTTTGTCCAGTCTTCAGCAATTCATTTATAAAAGAGCATTCCAATTAGCCTGATTTGAACTGATCTAGCTTCTAATATCTCCAGATAACCAGAAAGAGTCCACCTTTCTGAGAAAGTCATTTATATCAAGCCAAGGTCCAGACCACATGGCTTAAGAAACATGCCAGATGCATGTGCATGTGTACCCAAAATTCTAAAAGGGGAGATAGATGAGAAGGGATTGTAGCAAGGGCATGAGCCCCCTAGCAAATACAATTTTAAAAAGAAAAGGAAAGAAAAGAAAAGAAAAGGAAGACTTTGGTTTACCCAGACTCGAACACTGCCTGCCTTGCATCTTGCTCCAACCAGTATCATTCCATATTTGTTTCCCTCATGTTCCTGCCCATAATCCACCAACTACCTCTAAACAGTGTTCTGACCTACTGTTACATGGCACCCCTTATATCCCCTGCCCTCCCAGAGCTTCACTTAGAATTATTCCAGCAGGATAAAAAATTTAATGATGGTCTGGCCCCAGAGCACAGTGATTAAGGGAGCCAGATCCCACATGATCGACTGTGGTTCAAGTCCTCACTAGCAGCTTGGAAAATATGGAGCATGTCTGTCAGTGTCCAAATCGCAATGGGAAGGAGGAATGAAGAGAAAGGGATTGTGTCATGACTACGTCCCATTGAGGGGTACTTCTTCTTCCTGTCTCTGTATCTTTCCCTGGAGAGCACATGTACTCTCTGACAATAAAAAAAATAAATCTTCAAAAAAATATTAAAAAGATTTCAATGTTGGGACCAGCAGATGGCATAATGGTTACCTTGCTGGGTTCCCACATGGCCACCCATGGTTCAAGTTCTGAACCTGGAGGATTGAAACTCACACTGGACGTATGTGTGTACATGCCCCAAATCCCAAGAGGAGATGGAAGAGAAGGGATTGCAGCGTGGTCATTCCCCCCTCCCCACCCGGGGGTGATATCTCGCTTTCTGTCTCTCTGCCTCTACAGCAAATGCATGTGCCCTATAGCAAAAATCTCTCAAAAAATTTCAATGGCAATCACGTTGTTCTTCACTGAAGCTCATTTAACTGAAAATGGCTGAGAAAATAGAACCAATGCCATTTATAATGTGACTTTCTATGCCTCAGTTTCTCCATCTGCAAATTGTGCCTAATAAGAACAGCCTCAAAAGAGCCAATGGGGGACCAGCAGTTAGCATAATGGCTATGTCGCTGGACTCCCATGTAGTCTACTGCGGTTCGTATCCCAGGCCCGGTGGCTTAAAACTGACGCCGGGCGTGTGTGCGTGTGTGCCCAAGATCCCGAGAGGAGAATGGAGGAGAAGGGATTGCAGTGTGGCCATCACCCCTGAGGGGAGATTTCTCACTTTCTGTCTCTCTGTCTCTCTCTGTCTGTCTGGCGAGCACACACGCCCCATAGCAAAAACCTCTCAAAAAAAAAAAAAAAGAGCCAAGGGAAGAGGAAAAGATTATATCTGGGAAAGTGCAGAATGTTCTTAAGAAGGAACTTTCTAACTATGCTTAGAGTTATTATTAGAATAATTATCAATGAGCCAAAGCCTCTAAGGGTGCCCAGGGCATAAGGACTGCCTGCGTTCATAGGGCTAAACATCCTCTTCTGCTTCCTTACTGAATCACCATCAATTACTTCCATTACTACTAAAAGAGCTCTGATTCTCAGTTATTCTCAGCCCACACCCATGGCCTGTGAAAGGCTGAGTAAACCAGCAGTTGGTTCAGTTAGAGAGTCTAACTTATTCCCAACCACTTCTGGAGTTCTTGGTCAAACTCCAGGGAGGCCTACAGTTTAGGGGTTGAAGAAATAGGAACAAGAAGAGAAATGAGTGGATAACGGAACAGAGGCCTGCAGGGAGAAAGAAGGAAAGGCAAGAACAATAAAATATAGTTAAAAGTGTCACAGGGATGGGAACAGACACTCCCAACGTCCAGTGTCACTGAAGGCTTATGCTTTCATTTTTCATTCCATGTTCAAACTTTAAGTAGGACACTTGGGAAGTGTTCTCAGCCCCCTACATCCTTGTCACATGTAGCAATTAACCTTAGCCATTGGAGAATCATGCTTTGTCCCTTTTATGTTTTAAGTTAAAACTAAAGGTCTTTGACCTGAAAGGGACATTGAGAATCTTTTGTCTAACACTGTACTGTCACAGATGAAGAAATCAAGACTGAAAACCCATGTCTCCCGGTGCCTGGTCCAGTTTCATTTCACTGTAACACAGAGGGTTTTTAGCTGTGTGCATATGTGTGTACACATACACATACACTCATAAGCATACCATTTCCACATGCTTTAGAGTCTAGGTGTGCTTTTACTTTCGTCATTTATTTTTAAATTTCTCCCATGAGTGAGAGAAGGAAAAAGAGACAGAGACAAGTACTCCCAACAGGGCTTCCACACTGTAACCTACCCCCAACTTCAGTCAGCCTCAGATCACAGGCTCACACACTCCAAGTCTTCAAAGAGGTCTCCAGTCATGAACCTGGACCTTCTCATGTTGGTCAGTCTTACAGAGTATTGTGTTAACTGCTGCACCATATCTGGCTCCTACTTTCCATTATTTTATTCATCTTTACACTAATCAGGCCTTGAAAATGAGTATCCTATCCACATCTTTTTAGTTTTTTGGTTTTGGGGGGTTTTTTTGAGAGTTTTTTGTAATAGGATGCGTGTGCTCACCAGAAAGACAGAGAGAGACAGAGAGACAGAAAGCGAGATAAATCAACCCCCCAGGGTGATGGCCATGCCACAATCCCTCCTCCTCCATTCTCCTCTTGGGATCTTGGGCACACATGCACATGCACCCGACATGAGT
>NW_006199637.1:5933-37634 GCF_000334495.1 Tupaia belangeri chinensis
CTCAAAAAAAAAAAAAAAGAGCCAAGGGAAGAGGAAAAGATTATATCTGGGAAAGTGCAGAATGTTCTTAAGAAGGAACTTTCTAACTATGCTTAGAGTTATTATTAGAATAATTATCAATGAGCCAAAGCCTCTAAGGGTGCCCAGGGCATAAGGACTGCCTGCGTTCATAGGGCTAAACATCCTCTTCTGCTTCCTTACTGAATCACCATCAATTACTTCCATTACTACTAAAAGAGCTCTGATTCTCAGTTATTCTCAGCCCACACCCATGGCCTGTGAAAGGCTGAGTAAACCAGCAGTTGGTTCAGTTAGAGAGTCTAACTTATTCCCAACCACTTCTGGAGTTCTTGGTCAAACTCCAGGGAGGCCTACAGTTTAGGGGTTGAAGAAATAGGAACAAGAAGAGAAATGAGTGGATAACGGAACAGAGGCCTGCAGGGAGAAAGAAGGAAAGGCAAGAACAATAAAATATAGTTAAAAGTGTCACAGGGATGGGAACAGACACTCCCAACGTCCAGTGTCACTGAAGGCTTATGCTTTCATTTTTCATTCCATGTTCAAACTTTAAGTAGGACACTTGGGAAGTGTTCTCAGCCCCCTACATCCTTGTCACATGTAGCAATTAACCTTAGCCATTGGAGAATCATGCTTTGTCCCTTTTATGTTTTAAGTTAAAACTAAAGGTCTTTGACCTGAAAGGGACATTGAGAATCTTTTGTCTAACACTGTACTGTCACAGATGAAGAAATCAAGACTGAAAACCCATGTCTCCCGGTGCCTGGTCCAGTTTCATTTCACTGTAACACAGAGGGTTTTTAGCTGTGTGCATATGTGTGTACACATACACATACACTCATAAGCATACCATTTCCACATGCTTTAGAGTCTAGGTGTGCTTTTACTTTCGTCATTTATTTTTAAATTTCTCCCATGAGTGAGAGAAGGAAAAAGAGACAGAGACAAGTACTCCCAACAGGGCTTCCACACTGTAACCTACCCCCAACTTCAGTCAGCCTCAGATCACAGGCTCACACACTCCAAGTCTTCAAAGAGGTCTCCAGTCATGAACCTGGACCTTCTCATGTTGGTCAGTCTTACAGAGTATTGTGTTAACTGCTGCACCATATCTGGCTCCTACTTTCCATTATTTTATTCATCTTTACACTAATCAGGCCTTGAAAATGAGTATCCTATCCACATCTTTTTAGTTTTTTGGTTTTGGGGGGTTTTTTTGAGAGTTTTTTGTAATAGGATGCGTGTGCTCACCAGAAAGACAGAGAGAGACAGAGAGACAGAAAGCGAGAGATAAATCAACCCCCCAGGGTGATGGCCACGCCACAATCCCTCCTCCTCCATTCTCCTCTTGGGATCTTGGGCACACACGCACATGCACCCGACATGAGTTTAAGCCACCGGGTCCGGGACTCGAACCACAGTCGACTACATGGGAGTTCAGCGACATAGCCATTACACTAACTACTGGTCCCTACCCTATCCACATTTTCACCGGTGAAAAAGCAGAGACTCAGAAGCTAAGACACTATTCAATATCACCTGGTCTTGCAGCAGGGCTGATATAAAAGCCAGTCCCCTGCCTCCCAGACATTGTGGTCTGGGAAAGTGCGTACTGCCTCAGAGCCAACTGTCCACAACTCTGTAGTTACGACTGTTATGAAAGAGCCAGGATTCCTATCCATATTCATAGGAAACTTTGGTTCAAGTGCATTCATACTTAGAAGTCTCAACATTTTTTTTTAATTTATCAGAGGAAAGAAAGTAACAATAGAGTTGATGGGCAATTTGTGTAATTAACACCCCAAAGCTCTTAGCACTAGGAGATTTTTAGATTTGGTGCATTCTCTCTACAGATGCTCTTTTTACTGGTCAAGTGACATTAACACGAGGATTATAATGGAAGAGGAAAAGGGGCTCACAGAGGAGAGCGGAAGGTAGGCATGGATTGGTCATGAATAAGTTTAGGTCCACTTCAGTATACCTATGAGCCTGCTTCCTGCGAAGATTTAAATTATAAAACTAGGGAGTTTCAGAGAAGGAGCTCGACATCTGCTTCTCAATTAGTGTTAATTTAGCATGTTTAGAAATGATTTGTGCCTCTATAGGACAACATAACTGAAAATTTCTTTCCTATGACCATAACTTTTTACTTATCTCACAATGAACCAAATGGACACATCAGAAGGACGTTGCTGGACTACAGAGGAATAATATTCCTGGATATTCCTGTTCCTGCCGATATTTGAAAAGACATTGTTACTCCTTAATCTCAGTACTATCATAATACCCACATCAGCCAAAGCATTTCTTAGAAAGCATGCATTTGACCCTTCTATGGGTGTCTACACTACTACTGATGTTCAGGTGGTATACACCTCTGCAGTCATGCTAATTGTTAAACATTAATATATTTCCAGTACCAGTGGTAAAATATCTATTTCTCCAATCCCCGCAAGTGCCCCATCACTTCCCAATTGCCTCAGACCCAGAGAGCCCAGAAGAGCACTGAGAGGGAGCTCTACTGGAAACTACCAATCTGCCACTTGGATTCCCATGACTTCTGCATGCCTGCTCAATTCCTGCACATTCCCAGGCCAAAGCAGTCTTTGCAATGCTTTGGAAGACAACATCTCTTACAGTTGCCCAGAGCCCCAGTAGGAAACTGCACACTTTATGTTTGCCCTCAAGGAACCTTGAGTGGTTTTATTATCACACTCTGTCTTTGATTTCTTAGTGAAGCACACAAGGAAACCCATGTTTTTCAGGAAATGCCAGAGGGAATGAGAAATGGTCAAAATATAGATGTTTTCATCCAAATCAGAGTCCATGGATACACAAGGGCCTTGAAGTTCTCTTTAATGATTTAAATAATATGTTTTGATTTTGTTAGTAATCTGAAAGATATTTCACCTTTATCCTTGGACTTGTGTTTCAATCCCTTTGGTACTAAAGAGTGATGCTTTAACTGTCATGATATAGGAACAAAGAAGTAAGGTAGATTTGGTGAAGAACTATACTCTGGAGGGCCAAAAGATCTCAAGGGACGCTGTTAAGGAAAGGGTTTGCAGTGATTGGCATGCCAAAAAGTCTTGAGAGAATCTCATCACTTAGCCCATATAATGTGGACATGTCAACCTGAAAAGACCTGCATTCATTTGTTATGTCTGCCATAACAACATATCATCAACTGAATGGCTTATTTTCTCATAGTTCTGAAAGCCAGAAGTCCAAAATCAAGGTGTCAGCTGGTCATCCTCCCTCTGAGACTCTGGACAGAATCCTTCCTTACATCTTCCTACCTTATACTGGTGGCCACTGATCGTTGGCACACATTGGCTTACAGCTGCCTCACTCCAGTTTCTGCCTCTCATCTCATGGCTTTCTCTCTGTGACTCTTCCATCCTTTTCTTCCAAGAACATTAGTCATGTTGAATTTGAGCCCACCCTAATGACCCTATCTCAACTTGATTACATCTGCAGACACCCTATATATGGTCACACTCACAGGTACCAGGGGTTAGGATTTCAACATATTTTTCATACAGAACCTGAGTAGAAGCAGTCTGTGTTCTATTTGTCCTGTGAGCAATGATATTGTTTCAGCAAACAGTACTTTCCATCACATTGAATTGAGTCATTAATTTGAACTGTATGGTTTTGTACATTTATATGTGCTTTGTGTTACAAGTTAGTATTGAATTATTCTTGTTTGGTTTTAATAGTCATGCAAAAGCTGTAAGCATAGGAGTTTATACCCACTTTTATGCTGTATATTTAAAAATAGCATAATACATAATCTGTCAGCTCAGGTAGTCCTTGACAACTTTCACCTGTTCTATTTAAAGTAACTGCATGTTGTTTCAGTACTAGAGCCCCTGGGGTTTAAATGAATTCCAGATGCGAGAGAAGGCTGTGCCTTTCTGAAGCTTGTATACATGAGCGATCTGTTAAAAGAAGCTTACATGAGCAAATAGTCAGGTTTCAAGTTCCCTGAAGGCCTATGTTCCCCTTATGGCCAGCAAATGTCCCCGAGGTAAATGTTGGGTTTTGAAATGGCCTGAAGCCAACAATGATTATGAAACTGACAGAGCCCTCTACCCCATGTCTGTCAACAGTATTATCTGGGGTGGAGAGGGATCATATTCCAGCTCAGAGTCCACAGAAAGGGCTCATCTAAAGATAGTCAAGCCCCAGAAAGCTGGGTAGCATCTGGAGCCCTAGAAAAGAAGTGGCACCTAGGACAAGTCCATAATTCCCTTTTCCCAGAATCAATAGGAACCTTGGGAGATACTGTACTGTACTTTATTGGTCCTCATGGCCCACAGGACAGGTTTGCCTCTAGGACCCCAACAAGAGAGCCTGAGTGTCAGTTGAAGGTGTTTGCCTTATGTTCTTTGGTCCAGAAATGGATAGATGGACCTTAGTGGGGCTCTCAGTTTCACTTAAGTATTCCTAGAGGCAGGACCCTAGAGACTGGGGCGTGGGATCTGAGAAAGTAACTGCAAGTGTCTTTCCTTCTATTTTATCTTTAACATTTCCTCAAGTTTTGTTTTAATTCCAAAATGTTTAGCTTCTTGCTTTGAAAAAATACTTTTTTCCTCAAAAGTAACTGATTAAAATTGATGATTCTGAGATATATTCCAGATTTCTGTTTTATGGTGCCCACTCCAGTCTCATTCCCTTCTCACCTACAGTCTCCAGCAGTTGAAGCAGTAACGAAGTAAGATTTTTTCTTCTATAACCAGCCAATGGAGAAAAACACTAAATACGGAACGAGATGACTTGACTCAAACCTTTATTCTAATGGTAAATAGATGTTTGAACATATATAGCTCATTTACTCACACTGAGCCTCAGTTTTCTAATCTGGAAAGCAGGCATAATGATCCCTACCTGTCTTCCTCATTGGCGTTATTGTGAGACTGAATATGATTATGACTGTAAGCTTTTCAAAATGTAAATTGCTTTTTAAATCTGAGTTATTTTTGCCACTTAGCAATGCCATTCAGTCAAAGACCACCAGGAACATACTCATGGCTAAACAAACTGGGTTGTAACCATTGCAAGTTGTAGCATGGGCGAATAAATATATAGGGTGTCTCAGTAAGAGAATGTTAGAATGCATCTATTAATAGGACTGGGCTTTAATTGGGCAATTTGGGGAAGAACCTAACAAAGCAAAGGTTTGCTGTAAACTGGATTCTATTAAAGAGTGGAGGCAGGGCCAACATATAGCATGGTGGTTAAGGTAGCCAGATCCCATATGGCAGACTTTGCAGTTCAAGTCCTGGATCTAGTGGCTTAAAAACATGCCCAGTGTATGTGTGTGCCCAAAATCCCAAGAGGAGAATGGAGGAGAAAGGACTGCATGCAGCATGTCATCCCTCCCGGAGTCGGGTGATTTCTCACTTTCCCTCTTTCTCTTCTTTGTCTCAAGCGAGCTCCCTATAGGAAGAAAAAAAAAGTGAGGGCAATTCTTTGGTTATTTCAATAATTCGGTACTGGGAAAGATGACTAAGTTGGAGATAAAGCTGTAATTGATAAAGGGGAAGAAGTAACTTATTTTTGGTTAAGCGAGGAGGTCGTTTTGTATTTTGTAGGTAGCCCAGTAATCTTATTTTCATCTGTACTTAGAAGTGGCCTTTCTTTGTTTCTTTTTATTGTAACCTCAGAATAACCTTGTCTGAGTTTGCTCTTCTGTGATCATGTCTAATAGGAAAATTACATGGCCTAACCAGGAGTGCCAGGCCAATGTCTGAATGTCAGTAGCTGCTCTTTTCTTCTTTCTCACATTGCATATGTTCACAGTAACAGATTCTCTGCAAAACCATTGGCCTACATGTGATTTCAAAAATTGATGTACTGAGATTAGCAGATGGCATGGTGTTTAAGGCATTTGTCTCCTGCATGGCTGACTGCGGTTCAAGTCCTGGACTACTGAATTAAAAATCACACTGGGCATGTGTGCATGTGTGCCCAAAATCCTGAGTGGAGAAGGGATTGTAGTGTGGCCATCCCTTCCGGGGGTGACTTTCTCATTTTCCCTCTCTCTGGCAAGTACATGCACTCTATGGAAAAAAACTTAAAAGAAAACAGAAAAAAAAAAAAAAAGATGTACTCAGAGTAGGCAAGAGAGAGAAGGAAGGGAAGAGAAAAGTGAGGAAGAAAGAAACGTAAGGAGGAAAATAAATTGAAACTGACGTACGATTGCACATGCACCAAGATTCTCTAGAAACAGAGAGAGGCCTGAAAAGGACTGAGTTATTTCCGTATGGTAACAGGCCATGTTAGGGGGCAACAGCAAATGGTTAGCCAAGAAAACACCAAAACCATTTTAAAAGACATCACTTTAATCAAATCCTGAGACTGGTTATGGTTTTGACCTTTTCTTCATGCCTAACTACCTCTCCCACTCCTGTCGAATTCCATGTCACATCAATCTTGGGGGCTGTGCTTCCTAAATGGTTTGAGGAGAAGAATTCCAGAGCCATTTTCTCCTCTGGCTGGTCCATGAGCAAAGTGCACAGATGTTTCATAAAACTTAAAATGACTAAGTCATTTATCTCAGGTGGCTAATCAAGCAGGTTTAAAGAATTCCAAGGTATCAAGCAACCACAAGTGTAGAGTGGAAATTGAATTGCGGTCACAGATACAGTTTGGCCATTAAAAGCTGAACTTGATGGGCTAATAGAGAGTTATCTGCTGATGAGCGAATGTCAATATGATAGCAACAAAATTGGCCTCTGTTGGAAGGGGCTTTTTCAAAGACCTCATGATACCCAGTAGAAAATGAACTCCTGATACCTGGGATAGCTCAGTTAATAGCTTCAGCTGAATCAGATTAATTTAAAGGGGCTAATGAGAATGACGTAGGAGAAGAGTTTTGAGGTAATAATTTGATGCTGAGATATCAATTGAAAGATGATGGCATTATAAATCCAGTCCCCTGGGGAATAAGCAGAGTGGACTGGAAAGCGATAAGCAGAGGGTTCTGCTGTTAAGACTTCCCACCTTCTTTTTGTCAGTCCACCAAGCCTACTCAGACAGAAATATGTGGAAAAATTGGTTGACGCCTATCAGAAGATTTTGAATGAATAACAGATTTCAGAGGCGTTCAGGTCTTACCGATGGTTTTATAATATATGTATCCTGCAATTTTTTTTTTCCATTAGTAGGGAAAATTCTCTGGTTTTGTTTGCTTATTTCTATTAGTTTCTGCTTGTCTTTTTTTTTTTTTTTGGACCAAACTTACACTCATAGTAAATATTAGCATTACTAAGGCCATGTCTCATCTAGAAAAATAAAAATACCTAAGACAAAGGTGAGAAATTACATGATTAATAAGTGAGAAGAAAGAATTTTAATAGCCAAACAGATTCTCTCATCTTCCCTACTTTAGAATACAAAGTTGCCCAGATGTGGGGACAGCAGGTGGTGGATTGGTTAAGGTGTTGGTCTTCCACATTGCCGATCACAGTTCAAGTCCCAGACCCTATGGCTTAAAACTTATGTGGAGCATGTGTGCGTGCCTGCCCAATATCCCAAGAGGAGAATAAAGGAGAAGGGATTGTGGCATGGCCATCCCCATCCTCCCTAGGGGGTGATTTCTTGCTTTCTGTCTCCCTGTCTCTCTGGTAAGCACATGTGCCCTATAATAAAAATTTCTCAAAAGTAAATCAATGAAGTTGCCCAGATCTACTAGTTAACTGTTCTCACCATAGTTCCATAATAATATTGGCATATATAGAGAAGCTTATGTTACTGAGCGAGTCAAATTTACCTTAATTCTTAGCTCCAGCTTGTACTACCACTTTTGACCTTCTATTGACTTCACGAAACTTTTCCAAACTTCTGTATTCTTATGTTCTCAAAAACAGATAGTGGCAGGGGGCAATGCTTCACTGTTTTACTGCCAGAACTAGGTGAGAACATGGAGATAAAAGCACCTGGCACTGAATTTGGATGTTCAAAAACTTGTTGATATGCTGTTCTGTTATCCTCTTGTTTATAGCATCTGGCAGGGCCATCTCTGACAGATGAATAAAGGCATTGCTCTTGAAGTAGGCACAGCAGAGTGGGCCTTAGTAGTGCTAAAGACACAGGTGATTCTTTCTGTTGAGAAGTGAGTTTTTAATTTCTGGGTATCAGGGATTAATGATTCCTTGAGGATGTAATCATTTGACTACCTGGCACATGGTAGGCTCAATAGGCATTTTGCATAATAAATGAATAACAAATGGTAGAGACCCTATTTGTTTCCTTTAACCTATCAGTTCATTTCCACTGTTTTGGGTCAA
Organism: Tupaia belangeri chinensis; assembly: GCF_000334495.1. Taxonomy (NCBI): domain Eukaryota; kingdom Metazoa; phylum Chordata; class Mammalia; order Scandentia; family Tupaiidae; genus Tupaia; species Tupaia belangeri. The sequence continues at coordinate 14,249 of NW_006199637.1, forward strand.
AGACACAACAATCCATTGGGAGACATAATAATGGCCCACTGACTTGGAAGATTCCAAAGGCAAGGGCTTCACTTGATACTGATCATGTGCTTTCTTGAACTACACTGATCTGACAACCAGGCGGTCTGGATGCTTTGAGTAACTGTGCAATCTTGGGAAGATCAGTTAAATTCTCTAGATAGCAGTTTCCATAAAATGACAGCTTTGAGCTAGCAGATTTCTAATATTCTTTCCTAGTTCTAATGATCTATGATCCAAAACTGACTGTTCCCTTGCAAATGGATTCCCTGCTGACCTAATGGGGGAAGACACAATTGACTCATCACTCAATCATGAATCCAGCAATGTCCATAAGAATTGGAAGGCAAGTTTCCATTGTTAAGTGGTTATTGTATGTGTTGGAAGTTGATGAGTACCTTTCCTTTGTCGCTGAGCTGTTATTTGGATAGATACATATCTTATGAATCTTAAACATGTGAATTGTCAACACTTTTCAAACTCTAAAGACCAAGCCATCGTTATTACTTGTCTAATTTAGAGCCAGGTCAAAGAAACAAGTCCCAGACATTGACAGTAGAAATATTTATGATGTAACCCGTGTTGCTTCCAAGCAATGCACACTATATTCAGGAAGAAACAGATTATGGCAAGCTAAGGATTAAAATGATGAACATGTTTCCATTTTAGCCATGCAAATCATTCATCAGAGGGAAATCAATGTGAATTAATATGCTCAGAAGACAAAGGAGGGGTGGGAGTGGGCCTCAGGACTGATTCTGCTTTCCCAAACTTTAGAAAAGTGATTAGTTATTCCCACTATCCCACCTTAGCCCCAGTCATATTTTCAGTAGGTGATTATGTTCCTCCATCCTCTTTTTAAAGACCAATGTACCTACTTAGAATGTTTCTCATAAAATTGAGATTAGGAGCTTTTGAAATATTCAATTAAAAGCTTTATGAATTCTTTTTCCAACCAAAGATAACATGAGGTATTTTTGTGTAGGTACAGTGATGAAATAGTATGGAAAACACCCTTTATGAAACTAGGAAAAATCATGCATGTCTGGCCACCCCTTCTCCATATTTTACCTTTACTTTACAAAAACACATTGACTGTTTTCAACTATTCAGAGGTTGGGGCCAACAAAGCTCTGAATTTTAAAATATTTTGTTGCAGATATTCCATTAAACTTGGTCTAAGAGATCCATAAAGTTGCAATTGCAAACAGGATGGGGTATGATATTACAGATCAGTAAAGCCATGTGGGTTATATTGCCCTCCATGGTTAAAAAGGAAAGAGATGCATTTTCTTCTAGCCTTTAGTAAAGGAGTCACGTTCATCAGTTAGTGAGGAAGCACTTAACTAGGCACTGCTTTGAGCAAGCCTAAGGGTAAGCTCTTGAGGAGGACACAAATTAGTTGAAATTCAGTAGTCTCTCAGATATCATATCAAAACTTCTAATATGAGTCTTGTTTCTACAGCAAAACCCTCTAGAACTTGATATTTAAAAGGTGATGAAGGTCAGCAATGCTTGAGAGAGTATTAGGCATACAGAGTCTCCAGGCCCACCCCGGAACTACTGTATCAGAATCGGCACTTTAAGAAAATCCTCTTGTCACTCATGTGCACATTAAAGTTTGAGAAATACTACTGCATACCACGGAGGTCCAAGAAACAATAGCTTCCCCAATCAAAGATTCATAGGAGGCATCCTGAAGCTCCTATTATGCATCCAATATTGTCACACTGCCCCTAATAGTTATTAAACTTTGCCTGGTCACATTGGAAATGATTAGGGATTCTTTCTAAGGGTCCTATAAAGAGAAAACTTTTGTGATCGTGTTAAATCATAGATGGTATAGCTGGGAAGACTCTCACAAACGACATATTTCCTTCTGATACAAAGAAACCCATAGCGGGGAAATAATCAACGGGTCATGGCTAGTAAGCAGGAAGGTTAAGGCTATAACTGAGGCTTCTGAACTTATTATTTAGGGCTTATTTACCTCCACTTTCCTGAGAAATGAAGATAGAGGCTGAAGGGCATGTCAGGATGAATCACTTACAAATCAATTGCTGTGCAATGGATCAGATCAGTCGGTAAAAAATGGCTACATCTAATATACCATTGTGTGACCCTCTGCTTAGAGTCAAATTCTCAAGGGGAGTATTGAGAACAAGGAACACAGGCAGTTAACACCATAGAGCCATAGCATGAGTCAGGGATAGTATGGAGCCCAACCAAGTTTAATCATTAAATAAATGACTTAATTATCATACAGATCCGAGGCTACCTGCCGATCCCCGGAACTAAGTGTTAGATAGAGGCCTACCTATAACCCAAGCCTCAGGGATTAAGTAAATCTCAAATTTTGCACGTGTGTGTGTGTGTGTGTGTGTGTGTGCATACTAGAATGCCTTCCCCTAAGTCCCATCCTTCGAGGGTAAACTAAAATGCTGCCTGCTTCACTTAGTGACCACTCTTTAGGCCTGGGAGCTCTTAAAAACAGAATACATGTCTTATCTGTGTCCCCCAAGTGCCTAGTATACTTGGTAAGGTCTCAAACCTATTTGATGAAACCTTCTAGGGGGATCTTTTGCAATTCAGAACGACTTAGCTTCTGTGACTGCAGGGCTTTGGGGACCCCCACATCTGCTGGTAGTCATCGCAAAGAGCACAGACCTAATTGAATACCTCCAAAGTCCCTGTTGCTGTTTTTACTTGCAGTTGGCAGTGGGACACACACCTCACACCTTGGCCTCTGCTGAGCCAAGGGGACAGGCAGACAGTTTGCAGAGAATGGTGAGCAAAAAGAAAGGTTTGACCAAACTGATCTGTCCGTCCCATGTGGCTAGAATAAGTTACTATAAATGAAAAAAAAAAAAAAAAAAGATAAAACACGCTTGAGTGATTTTTATTTGTGATTTAGTTTGGCTAAAATTCAGAGCCAGTCTGCTACAGGAGTCAAGAGGATTGACTCCCATCTCCAACTTAATCTATTAACCTGAATGTTCTGCCCTGCACACTGTTGTCTTCTGTCTTGTAGACATAGCCTTAACTACACATTAATGACTCCTGAGGGATACAACCTGAGAGCATGTTATCCACCCATATTTGTCATTTGGTTTTATTTCTCCACCTCTTAGGTCCCTTTGTATCCTATATCAGAAATCATTTGGTTGGATCACCTAAATCAATTTTCCTTTACTTTCAACTAGTTTGCTGTTGTGTTTTCTGGCTTATAGCTTATATTGATCCTCTTGTGTCTGGCTTGTGGCTTATACAGATTATCTTGTGTCTTGTGTCTCCAAATCTGTCTTCTGTGGAAGTGACTTTGTTTCCAAGAACTCTTGTTCTTATCTCCTGAAAGATACAGAAAAAAAGGCCTTCCCTTTGCAGTGCAGCCTCCTTGTCCTCACCTTGCCTTTCAGCCCAACTGCCTTCTATCTGGAATGCTGACAGATTGCACAGGACTGTACAGGCTGCTTTTCTCCTGAAGTTCTCAGTCAAGGTGCCCCAAAACACACGGTGTCAGGAGATTTGAGTGGAATCTCAAATCAAAGTGAGTACATGGAAAATCATACACTCGGTATGGCCTGTGCCTATCTATGCCCATTTATTCCTTTGTTCATTCGTTAAACAGTATTCATTAACTGCTGTTCTTATCCCAGGCAGTAAGCATCTATTACAATCTGGGTATGCCCAGAGATTCCATTTCATCTCCAGAATTAACTTATTAGTTGTACCTCATTGTTTTGTTTTTATTTTTTTTTAAGAGTTGCTCTAAATCATGTGTTGGCAAACTATTGGAACACAGCCCTGCTTCTCTGTTACCTAATTTCTATGGCTTTTTTCATGCTGCAATGGCAAAGTTGAGTAGTCAAACTTGACAGTATGGCCCCCAAGCTCAAATTATTTATATATGAGCTTGTACCTAAAAAGTTTTCATACCTTTGGTTTACAGCATCCTTTGCTCATTTCGTTATTTGTCATTATAACAAATATTATTGCCAGAGGGCATGTGTGCTGACCAGAGAGAGAGTGAGAGGGAGAGAGAAAGCAATGAGGCATGGTCATACTATAATCCCTTCTCCTCCATTTTTCCATCCTATTAAAATTTGGGGAGGGCATGCACATGTGCCTGCATGTTTTTAAAGTCACCTGGACAGGCATTTGCACCACAGTCAGCCATGTAGGATCTGGCTCCCTTAACCACTAAGACACAAGGCCAACCCAGTAATTTGTCTTTTTATTATTAAATTGCAAGAGTTCTTTATATATTCTAGTTTTAAGACCCTTATCTTTTCTTGCATATGTCTCATGCCTTTTTGTTCTTTTTATCCCATACTGTTTCCTTTTTTATTACATAAATATTTCCTACAGTAATACTTTAATTAACTTAATTATTTTTTCTATATTATTTTGAGTTATTTTCTTAGAAGTTGCTGTAGGGCCTACCATATACATCTTAACATATCATTACCTACTTCGGATTTATAGTAATTTATTTAGTTAGTTCTAGTGAGATATACAAACATTACTGTCATATATTGGGTTGTGGGACAAGTAAGGATGTATTTTTCTATGTTCTTCTATGCAAAAATGTGTCATGATTCTTCTGACGACCCAATAGTTTCCTCCCCTAGTTTTTTTTATTGCTATTTTTGTTATGCTTATTACAACTATGTATATATTACAAATCCTACAATAAATACATTGATTCAATTATTGCTTTATGCACTTTCATGTTTTTTAAAGAAACTGAGGAAAAAAAGAGAACAGTTATGTATTTCTACTGTTGGTTATTTTATGCTTCTTATTTGTCATTCATCTTAAGTTGTGCCTGGGATTTAATATTACTATCTTGTGTCCTTTCCTTTCTCTAGTCCAGCTTTTCCACACCACACCCTTCATGCTATTATAATCAAATATATTACGTTTCTATATATTATATTCCCAGTAATAAATTATATGTACATTTTTAAACAACTGCTTTTGAAATTCATTAAGGGAAGGAAAGAGAAAATAATATGCATTTAAGTTATCTTTTATAATTACAATCACCTTCACTCAAGTTCTTTGGTTTTTGTGCATGAGTATATGGAATTCCTGTCTGGTATTATTTGCTTTCTGTCTACATAAATTCCTTTAGTATGTCTTGTAAGTCTTCTTGCAACATATTCTCTGTTTTTGTTGTTTTTATTTAATCTTCATTTTTAAAAGAGAATTTCACTAGCTTTCACATTCCTGGTGGCCAGCGGTTTTTCTTCCAGCACTTTTAATATCATTCATTCCATGGCTTTCTGGCCTCCATCAATTCAGATTAGAAGGCAGTTGTTAACATTATTTTTTAAATTTTATTTTATGTTTAATTTTTTTACAGGCTACTATATGAATAATGAGTCATTTTTCTTTCATGACTTTTAAGATTTTCTCTTTGTCTTTATCTTTAGCAGTTTTACTATGATGAGTCTGGGTGTGAATGTCATTGGTTGTGAAAAGTTATGCTGAAGTCCTTCTCCCTACTAAGGGGATATGTGAATGCAACCTTATTTGGCTTTAATGAGGTTTCTTTACTTGCAATGTAAAGCCTCTTCAGAGGACACAGACTTGGGCATGTGCAGTCATCCTAAGATAATAGTAGTTTTAACAGTGTTCTCTGTTAAAGTTAAAATATAGTTCTGTTTCTCTGATCTGTTAAACTGACAGCCTTTGTTGGCATCACACTCAGCTGTTTGTATCCACAATGGTCAGCTGATTGTTCTATTGTTTTGGGCAAAGTTCTGGGGTGTATATTGCTCCACCGTCTGATCCAGTTAAATGAAATGTGTCATGATTCTTCTGACGACCCAATAGTTTCCTCCCCTAGTTTTTTTTATTGCTATTTTTGTTATGCTTATTACAACTATGTATATATTACAAATCCTACAATAAATACATTGATTCAATTATTGCTTTATGCACTTTCATGTTTTTTAAAGAAACTGAGGAAAAAAAGAGAACAGTTATGTATTTCTACTGTTAGTTATTTTATGCTTCTTATTTGTCATTCATCTTAAGTTGTGCCTGGGATTTAATATTACTATCTTGTGTCCTTTCCTTTCTCTAGTCCAGCTTTTCCACACCACACCCTTCATGCTATTATAATCAAATATATTACGTTTCTATATATTATATTCCCAGTAATAAATTATATGTACATTTTTAAACAACTGCTTTTGAAATTCATTAAGGGAAGGAAAGAGAAAATAATATGCATTTAAGTTATCTTTTATAATTACAATCACCTTCACTCAAGTTCTTTGGTTTTTGTGCATGAGTATATGGAATTCCTGTCTGGTATTATTTGCTTTCTGTCTACATAAATTCCTTTAGTATGTCTTGTAAGTCTTCTTGCAACATATTCTCTGTTTTTGTTGTTTTTATTTAATCTTCATTTTTAAAAGAGAATTTCACTAGCTTTCACATTCCTGGTGGCCAGCGGTTTTTCTTCCAGCACTTTTAATATCATTCATTCCATGGCTTTCTGGCCTCCATCAATTCAGATTAGAAGGCAGTTGTTAACATTATTTTTTAAATTTTATTTTATGTTTAATTTTTTTACAGGCTACTATATGAATAATGAGTCATTTTTCTTTCATGACTTTTAAGATTTTCTCTTTGTCTTTATCTTTAGCAGTTTTACTATGATGAGTCTGGGTGTGAATGTCATTGGTTGTGAAAAGTTATGCTGAAGTCCTTCTCCCTACTAAGGGGATATGTGAATGCAACCTTATTTGGCTTTAATGAGGTTTCTTTACTTGCAATGTAAAGCCTCTTCAGAGGACACAGACTTGGGCATGTGCAGTCATCCTAAGATAATAGTAGTTTTAACAGTGTTCTCTGTTAAAGTTAAAATATAGTTCTGTTTCTCTGATCTGTTAAACTGACAGCCTTTGTTGGCATCACACTCAGCTGTTTGTATCCACAATGGTCAGCTGATTGTTCTATTGTTTTGGGCAAAGTTCTGGGGTGTATATTGCTCCACCGTCTGATCCAGTTAAATGTGAGTTCCTTTACAGGAGTGGTTTTTGAGGCTCCTCTTTGACTTTATTTCTCATCCAAGATAAGTTCTCGGCTGTTTCTTTCCATGGTTCTCTCTGGTAAAACAATTGACCCGCTGTTTAGCTTGTTACTCTCATGGATCTGCCATTCTCCTTTCAATTGTTTAATACTGAATCACCATTGTCTTTGAGTGCATTCTTAGGTTTGCATTCCCCCATACTCTGTTACATATAAGTGCAGTTTGTTCAGTTTTTACAAATAGGTCCCTTCGGCGATCTCTGTCCTTATGACTTGCCTTTCCCCCTGAGAAAAATCTAGCCACAGCTCTGGGGCAAAGTGCAGAATATTGTGGTCCAATTCTCTAAGAGTGACACCCTGCTTTATAGGCAGGACTTGCACAGGGTTCGTAGCCTCTCTCTTCTCAGTCTGCCTCTCCCACATTGGAACTTCCATCCTACAAATGCACTATGACGAAGATGATCAGGACCTCACTATTCCCAGCATGCCATGCCTGAGATGGAGCCTCTACTCTGTGAGTGAGGGCTATGTGGAATAAGGGAGCCCCAGCCTCCTGGCCACACTCAGCTGGAATTTAGCCTCTTTCATATATCGCTAGGAAAGATGGGAAATGCTGGTGTTTTAACTCTCCTGGGGAGGTACCGGACTGTAAATAGGGAATTTGAAGAAGAGAAAGACCTCTGTTCTTGGCAGTAGATTTCACATCATACTGAGCTAGGAGAAGGAAGGCGAGAGCAGGTCATGGTTCATATGTCACACATTCTTACTGCTACCAAGTTTTAGTAGATTTTCTTAAATAAATGTTCTTCCACTTGCTGTATTCCCTGAACAAAGGAAACACAATGAGGAGAATGCTACAGTCATAGAAATTTCCAAAAACTTCGAGCGATTGTATGTTTTATTTTGTTTTGTTCTAATTTGTCAGAGGGTGCATGCACTCATTGGAGAGAGACAAAGAAAGAGAGAGAAAATGAGAAAGTGCCTCCCATGGGGAATGGTCATGCCACAATCGGGTCTCCATTTCTCTTCCCTTCTGAGATTTTGGGCATACATACACATGCACCTAGCTTGTTTTTAAAGCTACTGGGTCCAGGACTTAAAACACTCAATCAGCCATGTGGGACCCAGTCATCTTAACTACCACACCCTGGGCTGATCTAGTGATTGTATTTTGAAAAATAATTTTGGGGACAGCTTAGTGGTGCAGCAGTTAAGTGCCATCTGTACCAAATCAGATCTTACATGACTGGCCACAGTTTGAGTCCTGGCTCTAGCAACCTGAAAATTACATCAGGCACATGTGCATGTGTGTCTAAAATCCTGGTGAGATGGAAAAATGGAAGAAAAAGGATTATGGCATGACCATGTGCCTTTGGGGATTCTCTTTTTCACATACTTGCACACATGTGTCCTCTGGCGATAAAAAAATAATAATTTAAAAAATAAGTTTAACCAGTTATGCTTGTTTACTAGCGAGTAGGTCTGCAGAGTTCCTTATACATCATCCCAAAAGTGGAACCCCTCTGCAATTCTTTCTTTGTCTTTCCTCTATGCTAGATGATGAGCTCCTTTGGAATCGAGACTGTGCCCAAATAATAATCTCTGTTTACATTTACTCTGTACCAGGAACTATGTGAGATACTCTGTGAATTTTATTTCTAATCTCCTCAGTAGTAACTTGGTTCTTATCACCACTCCATGGGTGAGGAAACCAAGGCTTAAAAAATTAAATGACTTGCCTGGAACCTCGCCATTAGTAAGTTTTAGAGCCAAGAGTCCAAACCAAGTCTCTTCCTAACGTCCAAGGTCTTCCCACTTTATCACCTGCCTCTGTGTCTCTAGCACCTACCATAGTGCTTGAAATGTAGGTGCTGGCTGACTGAGCAAAAAAAATCAAAAGTGAATGAACAAGTAATTAAATTCTTAGGCATAAGAGGCTAAGAATATTAGCACGTGACTACCCTCGTCCCTTCTGCATTTTACTTTCAGGCTGATTGATGTACCTTTCTGGCAACCTTCCTGACTTTGCTAATTAGTTCCTTTGCCTTAATGATAATTGTAATATATAAGAGCAATCTTAATCCTATGAATATAGGATTAGATCAGTGGGTATTATGTAGCATGTATTGATATTCAGAATGTATAGTGCTAAGCCCTCTGTAACAAGCAAAAAGTCTTCCTTTCAATTTATTTCAGTGGCACATCATAGAAGTATTCTTTTGTGCTACTTGATTTTTGCATAATGTATAAGTATGGCTATTTTCAGATTGGTCATCTTTTTTTTTTTTTTTTTTTTTTTTCCTACAAGCCGGTGTGTCCAGGACTTCAATCACCTGGTTGACTATGTAGGATTCAATCGTCTTTACCACCAGGCCACACACTGGCCTCCCCAAAATGTTTTAAAATAAATTAACGAAAAATATAGGGGTTGGCATGGTAAGAGAATCTAGTGATTACCAGTCAAATTTCATGGTGAAAGAGAGAGAGAGTGAGCTTTAAGTGGATTCAATTCAAATTTCAAGGGAAAATGGTCATCTTTAATGTTGTGTTGTTAAGAAACTCCGGTCCGATACACCATTCATAGTATGATTGTCCTATTTATCTCTAACAAATATATTGATATATTAGACATCCTAAAAGTTGAATCAGTAGCATCATTGCAAAAGCAAGCTCTATTTTTTAAGCTCTATTTTATCTTTTGCTCTTCCTTTTTCTTATTTAGAATTAAATTTTCATTACCAAAGTAACATATGAATTTATTCTCCTTGTGAAAATTTCTATGAATACATATTCATATATGTGTGACACAGGGAAGAAGGTCTGAAAAGATATATTCCAAACTTAATTTAATGGTCTCCTCTAGGGTTGGAAACGAGAAGGAGAAGGGGGGAACCTGCTGGCTGAAGAGAACGCAAGTCTTATCTGTAATGTTTTAATATTTTACAAGAATTCTCCTCATTGTGTTTCCTTTGTTCAATATCATTTTTACTCAAACATGAGAATGTGTTTAGACCCACATGTAAATAAGGCAATTCAGCCAAAACTCCTAGTGAGGCAGTCCTCCAGTATCCTAGGGAGTCAGTTACCCCTTGTGTAATTTTTCTCTCTTGAGAAGAGAAACAGGGTATCATTACTTTTGTCTGTGCCTTTTTCTTCTACAATGTTCATTTTCTATTAGCTTGGTCTGCTGTGGTTTGTGGCAGTTTTATTGCTTAGATTATTTGCCCAGTAAACACCAGCTTGATCATGAAGGAGCAGAGAAAATTGAAGAGGTATTTCTAGAGGCATATCTGTTACCAATAGCAAGTTGCTTCTTGCTTAGATACTCACACTGGGACAGCCTGTGGAAGACAGACTGGTGTGTGGCCATCCAGGCATTCATTATGACCCTCTCCCCAGCTGACACTTAGTGCGGCTGTGTGATTGAGACCCACATCATTTGGGTCAATGTGATGTGGTAGACAAAGAAAAGACTGGGATTTCAGTCCTGGTATAAATCCTAGTTTAGTCTCTTACATCTCTTTAGGAGCCTGTAGCTAAGGTAGGTGTGATGCAGCCACTCTTAGTCAGAACCATAACATTAAAAGGCTGAAAAGAACTTCATCAATAGGTCCTTTTCAGAGGAATATAAAGATATCCAGTAAAACTGGATAAGATCCAAAAGGATGATTTGAGTCTCTTAACTTTGTCACTTATAGCAAACACAATCCTCCTTGCCAGAGAGAAAACCTTAAGAATGTCTGACTATAGACCACAAATTGGTGAGGATCTCCTGTGAGTCAAAAAGTTTACAGGTGGGACCAGTAGGTGGCAGAATGGTTATGTCACTGGACTCCCAAGTAATCGACCACGGTTCAAGTCTGGGGCTTGGCTGCTTAAAACTCACTCTGGGTGCACGTGTGTGCATGCCCAAAATCCTGAGAGGAGAATGGAGGAGAAGGGACTGAGGTGTGGCCATCCCTCTGGGGGGAGGAGGGGAGTGATTTCTTGCTTTCTGTCTCTGTCTCTTTGGCAAGTGCATGAGCCTTATTGCAAAAATCTCTTTTAAAAAAGCTCACAGGCAAGCACGTTTCTTTCAAGTAAGTCTCAGTTTCTTTCTCCTTCCTTGCCCCCCTCCTTTTACTTTCAGAATTAAATGAAATGACATATAAACAGAGATTTGATGCAGTAGAAATAAAAAGTACCAAATGCTGTTCTGATTGAGGCTTGGAGTTGTCATAGACTCAGGCACTACTTCTGAAGCAGCTCCTAAAAGAGCTTTTAAGATGAAAGATTTCCAATATCTGTAGCAAGATAAGACTTGGGCCCCTTGAGGAACAATAACTCTAAGCTATGCCGAATGCTTCCATCCTTTAGATGGAGACACTCATGGAGAAACAGCAGTGACAGAAGATGTCACTGGCATTTATTTCCCTATGATAAGTTTGATGTAATGGAAAAACTAAATAAAAACTTTTGAGAGTCGCATGTTCTTTTATCAAGCATTTCCTCCAAAATTAAGTGTTAGAGAAGCTGGAAAAGAGAGTGGGCGTCACATCATCCTGTTCCTTAGGAAGCATCCAACTTACTAACAATGAGGCATTCCTTGTGCCAGAAGCCTGGGACTGGCAGGGCCACCCAACAGGATCAAGGATGAGGGTTTTTCTGACTGAGTAGAAAGGCCACCCAATAGGATCAAGGATGAGGGTTTTTCTGACTGAGTAGATCCCCACCAACTTGGAGCCTACAGTCAGGCATCCTTAAGGTTATCTCTCTGGCAAGGGAGACTATGTTTTCTATTAGTGAAAAAGTCAAGAGACCTGAGCAACCCTCCTGGGTCTCACCTGATTTTGCTGGGTACCCTTAGGTTCTTCTGAAAGGGGAAAAACAAACAAACAAACAAACAAACAAACAAAAAAAACACATCTGATTTACCCATGAAGCTCATGTCAGCCTTCTAATTCTATGATTCTGACTTTAAGTAACACCTCCCTTACCTACAGGCTCCTCAAAGACTGTCCTGGTCTTATTCTCCAGACTCTTTTTCTCTCCTCAGAGTCAAAGCCCTCAGAGATCAGTGTAGACACCTTATCAAAACAGAGTTGTCCAGGCAAAGTCCAGAGTAGAGTTAACCGAAAAGTTAACCTTAAATATTCTTGGAGGTTAAGAGAGGTTGGTGTAAAATCAATCACTTGAGAATTTCTAGCAAAGGCTCTTCCTCAAGACATTCTGTTTTGTGGGGTGTTCTGTAGAGTTTATGATTTAAAGGATGGGGCCTTGGGGAGAGATTCAAACCTATGCGCTCTTCTTCGCTCCATCGTGGCTGCGATTTGGCCAGAGGTGCTCAGGATGCCTGACCCAGGTCTGGCACCTGGGATTCTTATGCCTGACTTGGACCCTCTGGTCTCCCTGAAATAGAGGCATCAGCCAGGCTGGACTTGAAACAGAGCTGGAGAGCACATCTCCAAACCTGTGCTTATCTCTGGAAGACTCCGAGGCCAGTCTCGCACTCGGACTGCTAGAGAGGAAGGGGGTCTGAGAAATAATGTCCACGCCTGCACTTTTAGAGGAAAGAGGCTCAGAGAGATGAAGTGGCTTTCAAACGCCTCCTTTACTAGTGCATCCCTCAGAGGTCTCATTCATCTTAATGTTCTCAGCTACCAGCAGCTTCCTGACACATGATAGGTGCTCAAGAACTGTTGAATGAATTAATTTACATTGTGCTGGTGGCAATAGTAGAGCTGAAATTGGTAGGCAAGACTCTCTTTTCTACCCCTAATACTCAGAACACACTCAGCCCTACCTATTGTGCGCACTGGAGGACAGGCGCTTGGAACTGGAGGCACGCTGACAAAGGGGGGCGCCCCATCTGCACTCAGTCTGGCAGCTTATCCCCTCACTGCCAGGTTGAGAGGCTGCAACTTCAGTACTGGTAGAGGAGACCCATCCTCTTAGGAGGCTGACTGAAGCCAGTTTCCTCTTTGGAAGCCAGCACGGGTGAAACCAACAGTGTGTTCTACCACAGCCACGCTGGGCTGGACATAGAGGAAGAAGGTGGAGATCAGAGGACCCACCAGCGGCCCCTTAGTCACTGCTTTCCCGGAAGGGCTCTGTGATGGAGGCGAGCATGCAGCCCCCCTATCCCTGGTTCTGCTGCTTGTGTTGTAGTTCTGGGCCGGTAGCTGCAAAGCAGCGGGGACAAGAATGAGGGTAAAAGCAAGGTCTGGCCAACATTGCATTTCTCCAGACTTTTTTAATAACAGGCTGCGGGGCTAGCATTTCTCCTCTCTGTGGTTATTATCTTTCATTTTGCAAAGCAAGACATTCCCGTGAAGGGCGCTGGGACCGTAAGGCGGGTCATAAAGGGTGACAATGCAGAAAGAGAGTCGCCCGCAGTCTCCTCTGCCGGCGATTCACTCCGCCTGGTTATTCATCCGCACAGAGGAGTCGCGGGCCTCACTCTTAAATGGCTTCATTCATGATGATTGACTTCGGAGATTTGCCAGTGCCTTTTGCAGAATGTTAAGCAGGGAAGGATTTTCCCTCCTTTGAACCAGATATGTTAGGAGGCTCAGGTTTCACAGGCCTGGGTGGGAGAGGCTGGAAAGAAAAATCAGTCCTCGGCAGGACTGTGTTCCTCAGATGAGAATAAGCACTGAATAAAGATGGTAATAAACCTGGCGGCAGATCCATCAGGATGAAATTGATGCCTCCGGTGCTCCTGTCTTTTTCTGACCAATTCTAAGACTTTCGAATACCAGTTAAAATTGTTTCACTAAGACATGTTCTGTCTATGAACTACCTTTGGTCCTTAGATTACAGAAGTTGGGGGAGATCTGGACTTACTATTTTTCTTTAGAAATGCAGTGTCAGGTTCCAGGTATGATCCCCAACTTCCTAGCAAAACGACCAACACCTTGGTTCAAACCTTCTCCCCTCAAAGTTTGTCTCCTACAGTACTCCCAGGGTGGCTCTGTCAACATTCTTCACAGGCCCCTCGTCCCCCAGTGTCCTCATGACTGCTACTATGAAGATGTGGACTGCGGACCACTATATTTCTATAACTTTCCTGATGATGTACTTTCATAAGCTCCCCCTCTGACTTCCAAATGAAAGCCAAACTTCTTCATAGAGCAGTTGTTGAGGTTCTTAACGGACCACTGCTCACACTTGTTTCACTCGGCATGTTTAACCATTCTTCACGTCCTCCCAGCTCTGCACCTTCCCATGTGCTCATTCCTCCCTCAGGAAGGTCCTTGCCTGCCATCTCTGCCTGTCACATTCCAGGCTGTGCTCCAGGGTCAGGAACACTTCATTGATAGCTCTTGTTGGGGAACCCCTCATATCTAAGTGTCTAAGCAAATGGCTTGTCTTCCCCGCTAGAGGACAGGGCTATCGAGAACAGGAACTATGCATTTTTTTCCGTATTTCTCCCTTACTCTCTCACCTATAAAGCTCACTACTTTGTACATTATTCACACTTTAAAATAGTTTTTTTTAAAATAATGAATGAATATATAAGGAATGAGTGGTCTACATAATAATTCTGGACATACTTTCCATTAACTTTTAGTCTATTTTTCTATTTCACCCTAAGCAAAGAAACTCACCTCTTAGTATTGTAATTTAAAATAATTATTCAAAAATCTAATCATTTTCCTTTTTTTCTGAACTCATTTATTGCAAAAATAAGAGAGTACAGCATAAAAACTGGAAGCCTAGGACTGTGTTTTCTGGCCCAGGAATCCCCAAGAGTGCTGAGGTGAAAGGATTGGAAAACATCAAGAATTAGACCAGCCAGAGCATGTAAGAGGTTGACTGCTTTCTGCTTTGAGTGAATATTTTTCAAAGGTCATGGACTGAGGAATCCAGCTCCTATGGTTTTACTTAAAATTGTGAAGGACTAATCAAATCCAGCCAATATGTGCAAAATTCTTATGGGTTGTAAGTATAGTATAAGGGAAGGAAGCCAGGAAGGATGAACTTAAAGGAGGTGTCATGCCTCAGGGTTATGAAGCTTAGCAGTCTCTTCTGTTGATTTTCACAAGTAGAATTACAACTGTACTTGTGAAAAATAAATACATGTAATAAATGTGTCCTGCAGCATACAATTTATAAGCTGAGTCATGGGGTAATACACTTTTGGTCTAAAGCATGCTGTTATGCTATATTATAGTACTTGCAACAGCAGTCCTTAGCAGATTCAAGGAAAGAACACAGCAATTTGAGTCCTTATGCACTTAAAGCACAGTAATGGGACAGCTTTGAGGAAGAGTCTTTCTTCCCAGTTTCATATCTTTGTGTTTTGTTTGGGTTGAAAACTGGCCAGTTGGTGATTGCAGAATGCAGTCTAGAAGCTATTTAATCAATAGATATAACCTTGCCTTGGAATGAACATCCTCTGTCACTCACTAGCTGTGTGATCTTGGGCAAATCATTTTTCTCTCCATCAATCTCTTTAATATAGTGAACCAAGATATTCTTCTTTGATTCTTAAGATTTTTTTTTCTTTTTTTTGCTATGGGGCACATGCACTCGCCAGAGAGACAATGAAAGAGAGACAGACAGACAATGAGAAATCACTCCCCAAGGGGGATGGCCATACCACAGTCCCTTCTTCTCTACTTTCCTCTCCAGATTTTGGGCACATGCACCCAGCGGGAATTTTAAGCTGCTGGGTCCAGGACTCGAACTATGGTTGACTACATGGGTGTCCAGCAATGTAACCATTACACCATCTGCTGGTCCTGCTCTGGTCTCCTTTCAATACTAAGGCTCTTATAGATAAAATCCTATACATCCATGAATTTTTTTGTAACTTCTCTAGAACTGTTACTTTGCAGTATAAGTTTGGCTCTCGGGACATCTCTAGAATGATTTTATTAATTTTGAAGAAGTAAAGAGACAATGTTTCAAAAGTTAATTAGCAAAGCAAAGAAATGATGCCATCATGTATTGACATGCTTGACTATTTAAAATGTATGAGACAGGGCCAGCAGGTGGCGTGGTGGTTAAGGGCACTAGACTCCCACATGGTGGACCACAGTTTGAGTCCTGGACCTGGCAGCTTGCTTTCTCACTTTCTTTCTCTCTCTGGTCAAATAGAGAGAAAGAAAGAAAGAAAGAAAGAAAGAAAGAAAGAAAGAGAGAGAGAGAGAGAGAGAGAGAGAGAGAGAGGGAGGGAGGGAGGGAGGGAGGGAGAAAGAAAGAAAGAAAGAAAAAGAAAGGAGAGAAGGAAGGAAAGGAAAGAGAGAGAGAGAGGAAGAAAAAGAAAGAGAGAAAGAGAAAGCGAGAAAGAAGGAAGGAAGGAAGGAAAGAAAGAAGGAAGGGAGGGAGAAAAAGACTGACTTTTAAAATAAATAAAGTAAAATGTATCAGGCATCTAAAAGACAGGAGTTTGTGTGTTCTTTTTGTGAACAAATATTAGTTGACTACATACTATGAGGCAGGCATTGAGTCAGATATTGGAGGCACATGGAACTTTTAGTCTAATCACATTTACAGATGGAGAGGTTGAGGTTTAGAGAAGTCAAGTAATTGGTACAATGTGAGTAGTCAATATTCGAACCGGCATCCCTCTGAGTATTATAATATATCATGTTGTATTCTGTAATACATCATGTATCAATCCTGGTAATTGAGATAAAAGAGTCAAAAGGAGTATCTGACATCCTTGGTATTCTTTCTACTGGAGCCACCAAAGTGAGTTTTTTGTGCTCTGATGCTACCCTCAAAGATGGGCTCTGAAAAACCTTGTCTCCCTTAATAATTTTTATAGAAACATCTTCTGTTAATCATGCTGAGCCCTTAAAAAATTGCTTCTGAAAAACTAAAAACTAAATCTCTAAAGCTCAGCTCTTGGGTGCCATATTTGATATTTCCAGAAATCGAAAGGGAACTTAGTCATGTTTCACATCATGAATCAGATACTTGAAATAGCTAAAAGATAACGTTTCTGTGAATTTGAGCTTCATTCCCTAATCCTGTTCTTTAAAAGCCTCTGGCTTCTCATTGGAGTTGCCTATAGGCACTAGGAGATCTGGCAAAGATTGGAAGAACCCACAGAGATGGTTATGTGCCCATCTTACCCTTCAACCCCTCCTGACCTTCCGCTTTGGACCTGTGTCCTTGCGTTAGTTGGAGTTTTCTATAGACTCAAAAGCAATGGGATATATACAGAGATATAAGGGAAATTAATTATGGGAACTGGTTTACAATTATGGATTGTGATTAATGACTATAGAGGCCAAGAAGTCTCATAGTATACTGTCAGCAAGCTGGAGAACCAGGAAAGCTAGTGGTATATTTCATTCCTGGGTCCAAAGGCCTAAGAACCCATAAAGCCAATGATAGAACTCAGTCTAAGGTAGAAAGCCTGAGAACTACAGCAGGGATGGGAGTGGGATTGCTGCTTGTGTAAGTCTCAGAATCTAAAAGGCCCAAGAACCAAGAGCTCTGAGATGCAAGGACTAGAAAAGATGGATGCCCTGTTTCAAAATGTGAGAGAGAAAATTCACTCTTTCTTCACCTTTTTGTTCCATTTGGCCCCCTTAATGGATTTGGAGAGGCCTTTCTACAATACATTGGTTTAGGAAGATCTTTTTTTTGTCAGTTTACTGACCCAGATGCTTTTCTGATACAACCTCATAGACACACCCAAAAATAACTTTTTACCTAAAACCCAAGATATCTCTTAGTTCAATCAAGTTGACACATAAAATTAACCATCATAATCTTTAGAAGGATTGTTGTTATAGGGTGCATGCACTCACCAGAGGGACAGAGAGAGACAGAGAGACAGAAAACGCGAAGTCACCCCCATGGGGGATGGCCACTCCACAATCCCTTCTCCTCTATTCTCTTGGGATCTTGGGCACACACGCACACACACCTGGCATGAATTTAAGCTGCCAGATCCAGAACTCGAACCATGGTCAACTACATGGGAGTCCAGCGACATAGCCACTATGCCAATGCTGGTCCCCATTAGTCACCTTTTTTTATTTACTAGTTTATTATAAAAGATGTATCAATGGATACAGAGGAAGAGGCATGTGGGGCAAGGCATGTGAAAAGAGGCATGAAGCTTCCATACTCTTTCTAGGTATGCAACCTTCTGAGAACCTCCATGTGTTCTGCTATTAGAAGCTCCCTAACCATATCCTTTTGGATTTTTTTTTACATTTTTTTAACTGTACATCTTTACAGCATATTCAGTTGTTTTTTCAGCTGCGGGGTCTGGGATTCCAACTGTGCAGTCAGCCAAGTGGGATCTAGTTGCCTTAACCGCTATGCCACCTGCTGGCTCTATCTACCTCTACTGAATGTAGATAATACTTCCCCTGGAAGGTTAAGATGATAATTACTAACATAGAGCAAAAGATTGGTTTGTAATAGAGTACTTGCTATTGTTTTTGCTTTAATTATATTATCTCTCATGAATCTGGCAAGATTTCAAACCATGGCATTCGAGATGGTCACTTGTTAGAGAGGTGGAAGAAAGTTTAACTGTGAGCAGGAGTGTTATCCTATTTTATATGTATATATACATGTGTGGGGGGGTGAAGGCACATATATGCATACGTGTATGCACACATCCTATGTATCCATGCATGCATGTGCATGCTCTGGGCTGGGAGCCACGACTCAATGTGGCATTCTCTAGAGTAACCGGGAGTTTTAATAACCTCTCTTGTCACACAACCTGCTTTACATTTGGTAGTTTGAAGATCCGCATTACAGACTCTTGTCTCAAAACAGCCAGGAAAACATAAAGACAAGTGTCACAAGCGTTGTCTCATTAGTTCAGTAAAACCTTGCTAATTTACCCTAATTCTAGGGAAGGATCGTTTGCATGAGGGAAATGTCTGAAAGGGGTCTGCTTTAATAAATAGGCAGGACTTATTTGTAATTAGTGGTACCACTCACACACAAACAATCAATATGCTCAAGTCCTTAAAAACAGTTTGCTCTTGTAAGTAGGTTGCCCATTGCTAATGTTATCTTGAAGCTGCTAATACAGGAAATGACCTGGGAGCAAGAGTCCTTTATTTTCATTCTTATTCCCAAATAAACCACCATACAACAGATGGTCAAGAGGATTGAACTAAGGTCTACTCACAGAGAGAGGGTGACAACAAAGACAAGTCACACGATTTGGGCAAGAGTCCGACTCAAAAGACCTAAATTCTAATCCTGATCCCATTTCTAGGTTGTCAATTTATCTTTTTGGGTCTGTTTCTCATCTCTCAGAGAGTTTAGCTAAATGGTCTTTCAGTTTTTGGAGTTTTTTTTTTTTTAAGATTTTTTTTTTTTAATTTAGCTAAATGGTATTTCAGTTTTTGGAGTTTTTTTTTTTAAGATTTTTTTTTTTTATTTATTCCATGAGCAAGAGAGACCGCATCCTCAACAGGGTCTTGACATCATGAGCTACCCTAGCCTTCCTCCAGCCCTGGATCATGGACAATGTTAGCCCAGTGTACTCAAGGAGCTCTTGGGACTTGAACCATTAACTTTCTCATGTGATATTGCCTCATAAAGTATGACAGCTTACCACTGCACCACCATCTGTCCCACTTCAATATTCATAAATTATACTATTTTAGAAATCTATGAGATCCCAAAGATCATTCAATTCAACTTCCTCAATTTACCTGTGAAAATAGTGAGGGATTTATCCTATACTATACTCCTTTGATGGTACTTGAACTAAACATCGTGAAGATTGAACATGTATTTCATATTGTTTATGATTGAAATAAAAGCTTAAGGAAGAGAGTGGAACTGGAAGAAGTTGACTTGGCTAGAGTCAATACCCAAGTTGAGTACAGATGACCAGCCAACAGGACCCATAGAGAGTAGGTAACCAGAGAAGTAGAAATGAACAATGGAGTCAAGAAATGGGCAGAATCCCGAGAACAGGGAGCAAAACAGGTCTGGATTCATCAAAAGAGTAGGTAGGCAAGTGAAAAGCTAGCTAGGAATCAAGGACACAGGTAAGAGTCTTACCAAAAAAGGAAAACTTGGCAAAATACTGGGCCATGAGACCAGCAGATGAAATAATGATTACATCGCTGGACTCCCATGTAGTTGACCATGGTTCAAGTCCCGGGCCTGGCAGCTTGAAACTCATGCCAGGCACATATGCATGCATGCCCAAAATCCCAAGAGGAGAATGGAGAAGGGATTGCAGCATGGCCATTTTCCCTGGAGGATGATTTCTTTCTTTCTGTCTTTCAGTCTCTCTGTGTCTCTCTGGTGAGAGCATGTGCCCTATAACAAAAGTTTCTCTCTAAAACAGCAATACTGGGCCATCACCCCAGGTCATAAAGAGATGAGGCTTGATAAGAAATCATTGATCCTGTCAATGGTAGCAATTACAAAGATGGAGATCCAAAGGCATCTTCTCTGATTAAAAGATCAAGAATGCCCTGTGCTTGTGAACTATTTCCTCTCCTCAGGAGACAAGTAGAATAACGGAGAGAGGGACTGGCTGATTGGCTGAAGGGGATTCCATGTGATGGAGTCTTCTAGGTCCAGATGATTCAAAGCAGCAGGAAATGCAATGCTGATGGCCCACATAAGCTGTCAGAGCAGAGTGGGAGATTCAAGACTCAACCTCTGCAAAAACTGACAGTGAGCTTGTGAGAATAGGCCACACTCTGTAGAGAGAGTAGAAGGAGAAAAAGAAATGTCCAAGAGAGTCTTAGAAAATACCTCTCTTCTGGATGGGTAAGTAAATTAAAAGGTGACTTATCCTCTTACCTTATTAGAGGCTAATAGTGGAGAATTTATTGAGGACAGGTAAGAAAAAGAATGAGTGGCATTTTAGAGAAGACAGGAATAAATATTGCTTACTTCTTGGTTTACATGTTATCAGATCCACCTGTCTGTGTCTCTGTTTTCCTTACCTTATTATTCACTGATGAGATGGTATCTCCATTGTCTCCAGCAGGCAAGCTAAAACAAAAGAAGTCCCTGGTTTTCTTTTCCTTCCGAAAGAAGTATGGGTTGAGAAGTAGGAACCACAAAATAAATCAGCCTCTAGATATGGATGTTTGTACGCTTCTTTCTCCCTGGGCAATTCCATTCCAGAGAAAAATCAGCAAGTCTTGTTCTTTTCTTTGGTTTTCTAACTGGAAACTGGTGACCTTGAGACTGTCACCTGGGGCAGCAATCTCAGAGAAGTCTGCCTTCCTCCCAAATGCTTTTCTTCTCAGCCTGAAACTCATAAAACTAAAAATTATCATCTACCTATTCCACACTCCTACCCCCCCTTTTCTTAAATGTGAAAACCACTCCAGAGAAATATAATGGCTTACTCAGGGTCATTAGTGCATATAATGGATTAGATAATATTTCTCAAATCACAGTATTGTATTAGCCCCTTTTAAAAGAGGAAAGGATATTTTATGAGTCCCTGTAATACATGCTTGTATCTCTAGGGAACCTCAAACTCCAGGTTAAGGATCTGCAGATTAATTCAAGGTGGCGGGTGGGGGGAGTCATCGCCTTACAGGCCTGGCTGAGGTGTGTTCTAGGCAACTCTCTCACGGGCTCCTCGCCCTTCATGGCCCACTTCATCCAGCTCCTGGAAGGCCCCATAAGAAGAACTTTGTCTGAGTATTTTTGCCTCTCAGGCCCTCTCCAAAGTCTCCTCTCTCTTTCTTCTTTGATCATAGTGCTATATCTTTTAATGCCTCTAGTTAAAGGGTCTCTGACTTAGTTTTGGAAGCCAACCCCCCTTTCTGGTCCCATAAATTGGTCTTTATTTGACTCACTTCTCTTGGCAATACATTCATCCACAAGGTGAGTTAGAAAAATATGGAGGAATTTTCCAGGTGATGTGATGGCCTGCTGGGCCACCATAGCTTGACACATGGGGGAGAGAAATGCCAGGGGCCAGTAGGGAGAGGCCACAGGCCCCAGGAAGCTTGAGATGGAATGTGATGTAGAAAAAGCTTCAGGCTCAAAATGTGTGTAGGGGAATTGAGCCATAGCAAGTGAGAGCTGAGGGGACCAAGGAGAGTCCTAGACCTTCTCTCTTACTTTGCATGTAAAGAAGGTGGTCTCAATGACCCAAAAGGGCATGCCTCATTCCAAGTGGATCAGGGGACAATACAAGGTAGTGGTTAAAGGGGTGGTTTTGCAGTTGGAGAAACCTTTGTCCTAAGTTTAAACTTTACATTTGTTACTAGCTGTGTGATCTTGAGAAGTCAGAGTCCCTGGGGGAGACTGGCAAAGCCACAGAGTGGCAGATTTGGTGGAATGATGCATTCTCTGTCCTTTGCTACAGAAGAAGCCCAACCTTCCCTGCATGCAAGGGAATAGTAGAGATTGACTTGTCACAAGGTCATGCTCATCAGTGACAGGGGTGGAGAAATGTCACTCTGGGCCTTGTTGGCTCTGCAATTATTCAAATGCTTTGCTTATAATACAATCACAGCTCCTAGCTCTGATTATTGGCATCATCAACATCATCTATTATTGGGTTTTTAGCTCCTCTGGGTACACAGCATTGTACAAGATGCTAGAAGGTGCCAAATACAGACTCAGAATATGAAAGACGAAAAAGAGCAGAAAGTGGACCAAACCAGGCATCATTCTGAGTAGCAAGATCTAAATCAGCCTGAATTCATTCTCATGAGCTAATCTTTTAGGCCAGGGCCTCCTAAGTTACAGAAGGACATTAATTATTCCAGAGTCTTCCTTATCATTCCTGTCTTCATTATTTCAGCTGCCTATTTTTAACTAGAAGTGTTTAAACTTCCATTAGTTTTCCCTTTATCCCTTTTGTTAAGTAAACTTTCTCTTTATCACCTATCCGTCACTCCTGGTGTGGCTGTCTGCAGGGTAGAGAACTAGCGAAAATCCAGCAATTAGAACAAAATAAATAGGTAAAAGAAGACTCGCCTCCAAATTGGCCAGACCACACTGTGTTTGCACAGTGGCAACTTGATACCTGGTGTTCCTACTTGCTGGCAGCTTAGGAACTCAGCACAAAGTGGGGACACGTGCTTTACGGAAAGTGCCCATCACCCCACCATGCAACATGCTCAACCCACTGCAGAGCTCCAGACAGTTGTTTTGCCTCTTTTCATGCATGCGTTTTTCAGCTGAGGATGGGAGGCAGCATACCAGAAGAGTCCGCGTTTCTACTGAAGACATATTACGGATTAGAAAGCAGGCACCGCTCTTGTATTGAAAACCTACTCGTCAGAGTTTCCAAAAGGAACAGATATGAAAGGTTCAAATGATCTCTTCAGGGTTTCTCCATCTAACCAGGCCTTAAGCATTGCCTCTCATTAATCTTTAATGAACAACAAATAAAATACGTTGCTGG
>NW_006199637.1:38099-68019 GCF_000334495.1 Tupaia belangeri chinensis
GTGTAGGGCAGCAGATGCTGAGTGAGGAAAAGACTCCTATAGTCACATCATTTAAAGAGACGCTATCAAAATTCAACTCTCATTTTGAAATAGACTCCCTGACCAATAACATTATCTATTTTTTTAAACTTGTATTACTCTTCTCTAGACATTTTTAGCATTGTCTCTGTGTGGGTCATTTGAACTTTGAAAGTCATGAATAATCAAGTAATGAAATCTCGAATTTGTCCATCCAAGCAATTCCCATCCTCCCTTACTGGAGCTAGGTGAAAGGACTTACCTATGGTTTTTCCTTATATCATGACGCCTACCTATAATTTTTTTTTTCTCTGCCACTACTTTCCTCAATTTCCTCTTTTCTCAATTAATTAATTAATTCTGTCCTGCGCTGAACTGGGCTCTTCTTTGCTTTGAATTTTCTCAGCGTTTAGACAACCTCAATATGAAAACTCTGGAATATAAGTTCCACCAGAACAGGACTATGTCTCATCATCTTCATTCAGTACCTACCACCGTGCCTAGCACACGCTATCCTCAATAATGTTTGTCAAGTTCAGTGAAATTGCTTATATATGCCTTGGGCTTATTTGCTTTTTATTTCATACTTACTCTTTAGATTTTACAACTGAAAATTCCTCAAGGACAGTATTGTCATCCTATTCTTCCTTTTCCGTACTACTAGAGCACTTGCTAGGATTTGTGTAACAGCTTCTCCACATAGTGGATAGCCATGTAAAGTGTTGTTTAAAGTCTTTTCTTGTATCAACCCAGCATGCACTATGAGACATCCTGTTTGAGTAAATATTTATGTGTTCTCTACTTAAGAGAAACTAGACTACTCTGATTATATCTCCTCTTATAGACAATGTCTTTTCTAGTTTGGGGTTTGTTTTTTAAGGTTTTGCTATAGGACACATGCACTCACTCGAGAGAGACAGAGAAAGATAGTGAGAAGGAAAGTGAGAAATAACCGAGGGGGAATGGCTGCTCAGAACCCCTTCTCCTTCATTCTCCCCTCGGGATTTAGGGCACACACACATATGTGTCTGGCATGTTTTTCAAGCTTCCAGGTCCAGGACTTGAACTATAGCCAGCGATGTGGGAGTTCAGAGCCTTTACTACACAATCTGCTGCCCCATCTTTCGTAGATTTAAATGAAGGATCTCCATGCTATAGTTTTAGGATTTTGTTCACTTCAGTATTCAATTTTAAAAATTTTTTGTTGTCGTTTTTTTTTGTTTTTTTTTTTTGGAGAGATTTTCACTGTAGGGCGCGTGCGCTCGCCAGACAGACAGAGAGAGACATAGAGACAGAAAGCGAGAAATCACCCCCCAGGGGGGATGGTCACGCCGCAATCCCTTCTCCTCTATTCTCCTCTCGGGATCTTGGGCACGCACGCACATGCGCCCGGCGTGAGTTTTAAGCCACCGGGTCTGGGACACAAACCGCGGTCGACTACGTGGGAGTCCAGCGACATAGCCATTATGCTAACTGCTGGTTCCCCAATTTTAAATTTTTTTTGAATTTACAAATTTTAAGCCCAGAAAAATTCTAAAGAAGTTGCTTAAGTAATTTTAGAAACTGTAGAAAAGAATGTGATTATTACGAGAGTCAACATAGTCTCACTCAGAATAAATGCTTCAAAAACACCTTCTTCATAGGAACCAGCAGTTAGCGTAATGGCTATGTCGCTGGACTCCCACGTAGTCGACTGCAGTTCGCGTCCCGGACCCGGTGTCTTAAAACTCACGCTGGGCATGTGTGCTTGTGTGTGCCCAAGATCCCAAGAGGATAATGGAGGAGAAGGGATTGCGGCATGACCATCCCCCCTAGGGGGTGATTTCTTGCTTTCTGTCTCTTTGTCTCTCTCTGTCTGTCTGGTAAATGCACGCGCCCTATGGCGAAAACCTCTAAAAAAAATAAAATAAAAAAATAACCTTCTTCATTAGAGACGTGAATTTATAGGATGAGAGAGTGATATAGAAACAGAATATCTTGATTTAATCAACCCATTTGCTAACCGTTGCTTCAGTATTCTGATAGATTGGCATGACAAATTGAACACTTTTATCCAAAGAGGCATAATGAGTGAGTCTAATCCATCTAGAAGGCTTCTCTACTAAAAATACCAAAGGACTCTGCCTTGACCTTTGGTTCTTCCATGTTTTTAATGTGTGACTGAGATGGTGGCAGAGAGAGAGCTAATATCTGTTCAGCATCTACTGTTGGATTATTGGAAAAGTCATGATATATTTTTCTATTTTTTATTTATACAAAAATGTGTCATGACTTTTCCAACAACCCAGTGTATTCCAGGCATGGTGTTAGAAGCTCTATGTTCATTATCTCATTTCCTAAGGGGCCTTGTCTGCAGATAACTCATAGCTGTGGGAAGAGAGCTAATACTACAGATGACAGGCTCTACGTTCTGAAAATCTGTTAACATTTATTGCAGAAAGTGTCATATACCTGTGTTCAGATTCAAAACAACCAGCTGCTTTGATCCACAACCTACAGGATCTAGAAAATCTGGTTTGGTAACAGTTTTAGGAAAAAGGACTGGGGATAGAGAGGAGTGGGGAAGGAGAAGGATTGGAAATGATCACAGGTAAATTTAAAGCAATGGTGTGTTAGAGCTGCCTGGGAAGATGATGCTCTAAGAGGCTACAGACACAGAGCCCAAAGCCCAGGGAGAACTGGCCCTATTATTACCTGTACTGACCAGGCCAGTACTAAGTAACACCATAATCCTAATATCCAGAAGCTAAAAGGAGCTTTAAGTCATTTAGCTAAAAAATAAAAATGGAAGGGAACAGATTTAAAATAAGCCCATGAGAATGATCTTATTAAAGTGAGCACTAGAAGTCAAAATAGAAACCTATCAGAACCTTCAAAGCAGCCTCTTATTTACTCTACCACTTAATCTTTCTAATGGTCCTGTAGAAGAGTAGATGAAATAGAGCCTGGGCAAAGAGGTGGAATAGCTTCCCCCAAGCCACCCAACCAGTGAGAGAGCTGGCTCTTGAGCCAAGATCTCGACTATCAATCCAGTGCATATCCTTGGGACATCCTGCTTCTCCTTGTGCAAGGTCTGCTCACACTGGGACAGACACTGAGAGGGCACACTGATGTGAAGAGGTTGTTCTGTGCAGTCCATGGAAGCACCAACAAGACCAAGAGGCTGGAGCTTCCTCAGCCAGTTCCCTCTTCCTTGTACAGTCTGGCCCAGAGCAGCCTAACAGGCATAGGCTGTTTATGCCTCTAGCTGTCCTTAGAACTCAGGCTGCAGTTCACTAGGGGATGGTTCTGCCAGCCTTTCACTCAATACCTCCCTTGCCAAGTCTGCCCTCCTTTCCTTTGCTGATCTCTTGAGAAGTAAAACACAACCAAATGCTAACCTGTGATTCCCTGCCAGCCCATCCCTCGGAGCAGCCCCCACTCCCAGAAACAATACCCTGATTACCATTCATTATTTCTACTTCTTAGTATTAAAACCCTTTTAATATGGCATTGAAGACCATTGGGGAGTTTTAAATTTCATGTCAGACCAGGATTTATAGGCCAGCTCTGAAACTTTACCTCTGGGCTCAATAATTGCAATTCCCTTTTAATCGCTCTCTTAGACACCTCTGTTAAAAGACTTCAATTATTTCCACACAGGGGCCTTCGGGACTCGGCCAATGTGAATACTCAACTTGTGTCACCTCCATTTGGAGGCCTGCATTTGAGTCTTGAACTATGCAGCCTGGCTTGAAGATACCAGGTCTGACGTGTAGATGTGAGGAGTTTGGGATGCTTAGGAAAGGGGTCTTCTCTCTTAAAGAGTTGTGAGTTTAGGGATCACGACTCCATCTACTGCCTCTCCCCTTCCCTAGTAGGCAGCAGGAAACAGATGTGTTAGGGTGTGCACATTAGCCCATGCTTGTTTTGACATCTTTACAGTTCTGTGAACGTGCAAATGCATATTGGGAATCCTTCCACGGCAAATAACTTAAAGTAATATGATACAGGGATTCAGGTGGGAAGGTCAGGGAGGGCAGAGCCTTCTGCTGAGCTCTAGAGCCCTGGGATCCTTTTGGAAAAGTAAAAACAGATGTTATCCAAGGAGGTTGTAGAGTACTGGAAAGGGAGCCCCCCTCCCACTCCCCAGCCATCACCACCAAGGACAGAAAGAGGACACAGGAGAAGCAGCAGCCTGCAAAGGGCAGTCACATCATAGAGGCAGAGAAAGGCAAGCTGTTACTCTGCTCCCTGAAGACCCAAATGCTGGATCAGGGTATAACAAAGGGGGCTAAGTCAGGAAGCTGGGGCTGGCAGTAGCTAAAAGAGCCACCTCCAGGATGTTATTTAGTGCTTTGTATCTGATGACAGCAATTTATATGGGAGAAATGCAAAACTCTGTACCCAGAAATGCATAACGCTGTACTAATTGAAGAAAGTTAATTGTAGGCCCAAAACATCTGTTTCTATTGGGAGACAGTGGGCTGGGTGAGGACAGAGCTCAGACTAAGAAAAGAGGACTTCATCAAAGAGGGCAGGGAAAAAGAGAGAAAAGTCAAGATTCAGGAGCTCATGCACTGATGCCCCAGGGCCTGTTCTTGGGTAGAGGCAGCCAAGAAGGAATGAGACTCCCTAGCCCTGGTGAGGAGGTAGTTCCTGGGAACTGTCAGAAGCCCTGTGCAGCTGCATGAAAGACTGCCTGCACCACTTATTAGAAGGCCATTAACATACAGGGCCAAAGTAAAAAAGGGTCTTTGTCACTCACCAGCATAGCTGTTCTAATATAGCAATGAATTGCCAACGCATCCCATCGCAAAGTGCTTTCCCCCCAGCATCTGCCTGTACCACTGAGGTACTATTAGCATAGCTTCTTGTATTTATTACTTATTTTTTAATTAGTTATTACATTTTACAAATATTTTATATCAGACTGATAGGAGTATGTGCGCATGCTCAAAAGATTTGTATAATAGTGGGAAATAAGCAAAAACAGATTATTCTTAAATTAGATGATATATTCAATAACAGAGGATTCAGTGGCATATGACTTAACTCCACATGGGACTCCAGCCCTTGGCCCTCCCCCACAAACACATATCCACACACATATTCAGACCCAAGTCATCATAGATGAGGACAGAGGGCCTCAGTTACTTTTACTCAGCTCAGTAACCGGCTATGAGGGTCAGATACTAGATGCCGCTTCCTGCATCCCAGTGTCTATGTTCTTTGCCCATCTAAAAAACCACATTTCATTTCCTTCTGCTTCCCATCCCTGTTTTCTCATCTGTAAAATGGGAAGTCATTAATCCAGTCCTACAAGAACAAATGTTCATGTTCACCCATGTCAAAATGCCACAGGAGGAGACTCTCAGTTCATCTTTGTCCCAGGATCCCAACACACACCCCTGTCATGCCCCTCTCAAGGGGAGGCTCTGGAAATAGGAGAGTTGTCAAGAGTCAGGTATCTGTACAGACACCAGCGTGACAGAATGGCAGCTAAGCCCCACTCTGTGGCACCTCCCACTTACAGGAGCCTTCTAGAGAGGAGAGGAGAGAATAGCCTTGGAATCACAAGAGCAAACTCAAGCACTTCCTAGCAGGTGCTGTGAGCAAGCCTCCCTCCCTTCCTTTTTTTCCTATTTCTTTTTTCCTATTTATTTTTTTAATTATTATTTACATGCAATCACTGTACACCTTTCCAATGTACAACAGGGTTTTTCCCATCATGAATACAGTGAATATTAGTCAAATCAAAGGCATTACTCTATATATTATCATCACCAGGTAACTTTTCAATTTTGTCTATTAAATTTTTTGTTTGTTCGCAAGCTCTCTTAACCTCAGTTCCACACTGCCTGGCCGTGGCTAAGGTCAAAAGAGAACCTTTGTACCTGTTGCCCAGGGAAGCTTTAAGAATCAGATGAGAGGGTGTGTGTGTGTGTGTGTGTGTGTGTGTGTGTGTGTGTGTGTGTGTGTGTGTGTGTGTGTGTGTGTGTGTGTGTGTGTGTGTGTGTGTGTGTGTGTGTGTGTGTGTGTGTGTGTGTGTGTGTGTGTGTGTGCATGTGTACGTGTCTGAGCACAGAGCCACCTCAGATGAAGCATGTGTGCTGAGCTGGAAGTCCCATGGCTGTCCCAAGGAGCACTCACCCTATGAAATAGCATTCTGAACTGAGGGTTTGTCTTTTGCCTGAGCACATCTCAGGTTTAAATCTCCTGGTACATGAAGTAATTACTGTCATTTGCACACAATGGTCCTTTAAGAAACTACTCTACCTCAACCATCTCTGGGATCCCTCTCAGCTCTGAAGTTGAGGATCTCTGAATGTCATCCTTTCCCATCCCCTACAGCATTTCTTTTTGTTTATTATTATTATTATTATTATTATTATTATTACTATACATTCAGTCACTATACATCATTTAGCTTGTATAGAGAATTTACCCAACATGAAATACACCTCAGACCAATTCAGTTGAGAATACTATGCACGTCATCATCAACAGGTAATAACCATTTCTGTGTCCCACAAATGTCTTACTTCTCTATTTTTTCCTCCCTGATTTCCTTTTCTAAAATGTATTCAGCTTCCACAGGAAGCTAGAGCATATAGAAACAGCTGTGTACTTGAAGTTTGACAGATCTAGATTGGAATCTCAGCTCCGTCACTTACTAAACCTAGAACAAGATAATTCACTTCCTAAAATCTCCATTTTCTCATTTGTACAATAGTGCAGCAATTCCTACCTCTTAGCTGTTTAGATGATTAAATGAGATAACTGTGAAGTCCTTCATAGTGTCTGTCACAGAGTTAGTGTCCAAGGAGTGGTAGACATAGTGGTAATTATTATCTAATACCAATGTAACAATTAGTACGTCACTACTTATGGCACCACCACCACCATCCTTCCACCCACAGCAGCCCACCTAAACCCTACCTGTGCCATGAAAAGCCTTAGATGAATGTCCACCACCTGCCTTGGTGCAGAAGCCACCAATGCTTTGGATCAAAGGCTCAGAGCTGTTTCGAATGTATCCCTAAACCTGTCCTAGCTGTCCCCAAAACTTTGGAACCACTCACATGAGGCAGGAGCTCATGGACTAGACTATCTACCTAGCCCTTGTCACAGTCCTTTCCCGAGTCCTCTGACCTTTGAAGATGCCATATGCTGGGAAGGAGAAAGAGCCTCTGCTGTCCTATTCAGCTCCAGGAGAAACATGCCAAAGAACTGAATAGACACCAGCTTCCAGAGTCCATCACTAAAGGCCTGGGCAGAGAGAGGTTTTATAGCCTCATCCCAGGAGCCAGCTTTTATTGACTCTTTGGAGGTTTCCACTTGGTTTACTTTTAACGAAACTGCATTGCAGACTCACCAGTGACTACAGTGACATGTATAAAACAGTGAGAATCCAGGCAGCTCCTTCTTCAGGTACTTTGCATAGCATCTCTTAGGGAGCAGTTAAGAAGATGGGCTATTCTTGTTTTTAAGTGACCATTCTCCAAGCCCTTATCAATGGACTGTATCACTGAAAGATTGACTCAAACAAAACCCAGCAGCCTACCATTTTTGAAAAATTTCAGCTACCAGCTTATAGGGCCAGGGATAGTGTCAAAGGATTCTGAGTGTTCAGGGCTTACTTACTGTAAATATTCCAAGGGAGAGGACAGCTGGCTCTGCCTGGGAGTCCCACCCTCCCCAGCCCCAATCTTTCCAGCTCTGCCATGTGTCTTTGCATCTGGTGTAGGCTCAGCATCTATTTAAAGTTCCAGATCACCATTTTGAAACGACTCTCTAAAGTCATTAGAAAATTTGTGGTGGCAGTTCCAGCCCAGAAATTGGCTCCCAGGTGAACATATCATTGGCATAATCTCAGGGCCTCTCAAGCGGTTCTGACTACTGTGTTCTGGAAGGCTCCCATATGGTTGTCATGATAGTAGCCTGAAATCCAAACTCCATTAATCCCTTCGAGCATAGCTTAAAGGTGTGAACATCACCCCAGGCAGATCTAATGGGCTCATGATTCCTGGGTTATTAGCAAGCACTTCCTAGTATTATTCTACAGAGGGTTCTCCCTGAAGGCAAAAGTGTATTATTCATCTGGGAGGCAGAGATAAATGTACAGTATTTGGCCCCAAGGAAAATGGGGCTGCTTTGTGAGAGATGAGTTGTTTCCTCCGCAGCCTGTGGCTGTCTGTCCATGGGCTGACCATCATCATACAGATAACTCCTTCCAGCCATAATCTAGAAATGCTTAAACTTAGTTGGGTGGCTTAGAACTATCCATCTGTTTTAGTTCATAAGGGCTGACATAACAAAGTACCCCAAACTGGTGGCTTAACTAATGACTTTACTGTCTTAAAATTCTAGAGACTGGAAATCTGAGACTGAGATATTGTAAGGTTGGTTCCTTCTGAGGGCTGTGAGGAAGAATCTGCTCTGTTCCTGTCTCCTCACTGTTGGTGGTTTGTTGACCAGCTTCGGTGTTCCTTGGCTTGGAGATGCATCACCCCAATCTCTGCCTTTGTCTTCACATGGCTTTCTCCCTGTGCATATGTCTGTGTTTGTGTCCTAACTGCTCTTTTCGTAAGAACATGGTTTTGTTGAATTAAGGCTTACCTTAATGAGCTCACTTGCTCACTCATATCCAAAAAATGTCATATTCTGAGACACAGGGCATTGTGACTTCCGCATATCTTTTCTGGGGAAACACAGTTCAAGCAATGATAACACCTTTCCTGCCCATCCTATGAGGACCAAGGGAGGCCAGCCAAGAATAGGAAATATTACCTCCTCCAAGAAGCTTTTCCAGAAACTTCTTGCCCTTATTTCCTTATGTAAGTTATTTTGCCCTACCTGAGAGTTATATTTTAGAAGGACATCAAATTAAGCCTGGATCAGTAAGAATAGGCCAGTGGAGGGGGAAAAAAAATTTTTTTAAAGGAGAAAAGGGGCTCCAGGTATGGGAACACCATGAGTAAAAAGTGCATACATTAAAGAGTCCTGGCATGTGCAGAGAACCAGAGGCTGATGCTGAGGGCATTGGAGAGCCATGGTCATGTTTGACTTTTCCAAAAGAGATTATTCCAGACACAGGATATAGAATGGGACTCTCCTCTGGCTGCAAGGCAAAGATGGGTATATCGCTTGGCTCAGTCCTTCTGTGCCACATGAGAAGATTTGACTTGGTGATTTCTAAGGCTCATACCAGTCTTAACATCTGTCGAACCTGCAATGGCATCATCATCCATGATACTTGCCATGGTACAGTATAGACACTATAGCAGAGTTTGTGAGACCCCTTGCAGCTAGGAGCTCAGAAAACCATTCATAAAATCCTTTGCCAGTGACCTCCTCATCCCTAGATAGCCACTCCAGCTAAGGGGCAGGACAGGAATAGCATGTGGGATGGTCAGAAGGTACTAGTCTGTGGGCTATCCTTATCCCACCTCTCCAGGTCCCTTCAGCCTTTTCTGGCCAACCACTTACCTCAGCCCGAGTTTGCTTAGGGGACCACAGTTTATGGCCAAGTTCTCCTTGCCATATAGTTTCACCAGAGCAACTTGAGTTGGCCAGAGATTTATGACTGAAATGGAGTGTCTGAGCTTGGGCGTCAGCATTTTGCTTGGCTCACAGGCTTGCCTTCACATTCAAACCAATCAATATGTTAACTATTAAATGGCCTTTAGGCTGCCTCTCTAGGGAGCAGAATGACTGAGTATCATTTGAGCATGGGCAGGGAGGACTGCTTTGAGGCCTGGTAAATCCTGCAAGGGAGCCCAGGATAAGTGCTCCATCTCCAGCCCTACTCAGGATTCAGGACTCAATCTGGAGACAGAAAGGAGGGATCCTATAGAACCACCCACTTTCCAGGTTTTGATGTTGTCTTTATCCTACTCCCTGGGGATGTTACATTAAAAAGAGGAAGAAGAAGGATCAGTGGGTGGCATGGTGATTGGGATGCGGGACTCTCCTAGACCTGGCAGCTTGCTTTCTCACTTTCCCTCTCTCTCTCCCCCATGTGTCTTTCTGATCAGATTAAAACATAATAATAAAAAAAATTTTAAAAAGAAAAAAGAGGAAGAAAGAAAAAGCTAAACTGAAAGAGCTACTGTAGGGCCAGCAGGTAGCATGGAGGTTAAAGTGGCTCGGTCCCACGTGGCCAGCTAGGCGGTTCATGTCCTGAAACCGGTGGCTGGAAAAATGCAACAGGTACATGTACATGAATGCCCAAAATCCTAAGAGGAGAATGAAAGAGGAGGGAATTGTGGAGTGGCCCTTCTTCCTGGGGATGATTTCTCACTTTCTCTCACTTTTTCTCACTCTCTCTCACTCAATCAATCTATCTCTATCTCTCTCTCTCTCTCTCTCTCTTTCTCTCTCTCTGTCTCTGGCGAGCACACTCACCCTATAGTAAACAAACAAATGAAAACCTACTGTATTTATTTGGCTTGAAAGAAAGATTGTATTTGAAAAGAACAGATGGTGCTAAAAAGTTATTGGAAGGAAGAGAGAGTTAGGAAACCAAATTGCAGATTCCTACTGGCCACTGGTGGGTGATATGCCCACAACTCTTTAGAGAAGGAATTAGAAAAGCGAAAAAAAAATCACCTGGGATGCAAATCAGAGAAAATCCACCACCCACCCTGCCAGAAATATTGTCTGCCAAGTTTATAGAGTGGGAAACCCCACTGGGATCCCCCCCTTGAGCTCTCTGCCATAATTTGAAGTGATTTTTGGAATGCCAGCACCAACCAAATGCTTCTCTCACTTTCCCTGCCCAAAGTCCAGCTGAGTCCCACCTCACAGCTCCCCAATAAGGGATGTTTAGCAGATGCTGGAAAGAAGGTGGCTTTCTATAGAAACTAATCCAAAATTCAGAGAAGTGGCGAGAACTTCAGGCTTCTCAGGGTTGCTGCTCTTGATTTGAAGATGTTTTCTCTCACTTAATATTTTGCATAGGTAGTGTTCTTCCCTTTAAAAAGAAGAAAACATGCATAGAGAATCCTTTATGCATTGACTTATACAAACTTTCAGAGCAAGGAAAAATGTCTCTTGGACAATAATATTGGGACAATAATATTGGGAATCAGCTTACATCCTTAAACAGTTTATTTTAACTCACAACTTTTAAATGCATGCTGATTCACCCATTTTTTTAAAAAGTGTATTTATGTATTTCTTCCATAAGAAAGACAGAGAGACTAAGAGAGAGAGGCAGACAGGTACTTCCAACATGCTGCAATCCACCCCGAGTCCCAACCAGCCTGGGTCATGGGCCTGATAATGCCTGGCAAGTTCAGGGAGATCCTCGGCCTGGAAGCCTCCCTCAGCCTGAGGGGCAGCTCTTCTCCCTGACAAGCCAGTGAAAGCCAAATCCTGACTCAACCTGAAACCTCCTTCCTACCCAGATCTGATCCTCTCCAAGGCACATTCACTTAACTTGGGGAACTGTGAAGGGCAAGTGAATAACAAAGCCAAGGCTACCTGGATAAAAGACTCCATGCTACATGCCTTGTGTTACTATTACAGAAAATTAACAAGCAACAAAGGACTTCACACTAAAATTTACATTGATCTGGCATTTTTTTTCCTCTTTGCTATCTCTCATAAAAATCCTTTAAATGCAGGCTGATTTAATGGAAACGATAAAAAATTGTGCTGAATAGTTTATATTTGCTGCAGAATTACTACAAAGTATATCTTACGGAAAATTTGAAAGTTGTGCATGTGTGTGTTTCCCATCCTGTAGGGTAAGATTAGGGAGAGAGGTGTATTTAACACCCCCCCCCCCATTGACCTGGACAAGCTCCTGCAGGCTCAGTTCCTTGTTTCTAACAAATCCTCACAAATTTACACCTTGTCCGGACACTTTTCAAGAGAAAGTCTTAGCAAAAGGACATGTAGAGGAATGCTGGCAGTGTGGCCTGGACCTTGATAGGGTTATGCTTAATAATAATAGCAACCATAGGCCAGCAGGTGGCGTGGTGGATAAGGTGTTGGACTCCCACCGGGCCAACTACAGTTTAAGTCCTGGACCTGGCAGCTTGTTTTCTCACTTTCCCTCTGTGTGTATGTGTGTGTGTGTGTGTGTGTGTGTGTGTGTGTGTGGTAAGCATATGTGCCCTATAACAAATAAAATAATAATAATAATGAAAAATAAAATAAAATAAATTTTTAAAAAATAGTAATAGTAATAATAACAACCATGTGACTGAGTTCTCCATGATAGGGACTTGGCTGACTGTCTGATTTAGGTAGCTTCTGTCATCCTAGACCTAACCCATGAGTTTGGCTATCTCTGCCAAGGAGTTAGTCGCTGCCTGAATGACTTGATTCTCATGACTAATACAGAGCATGAGGATAGCCACATTTTAGCTTCAGGACCCTTCACCAGGGCCAGAAATTGAAGCAAAGTCTCAGGAAGGCAATATGAACTTCAAGAATCTTAAAAGGACAGTATAAAATGGTCTTCATAAAGATTATGAAGTCACACTGGCCTGGGGTTAAAACTCTGCTGTACAGAGAGCATAAGGTAGGCCTTCAATAAATGTTAACTGCTGTTACTGTGTTTTGAGTGTCCTCACAAAAACTTATGCTATAACTTGACACCCATTGCTGCAGTGTTGGGAGATGGGGCCTAGTGAGCCAAGTTTGGGACATAGGGCCATATCTGTATTTCCTAATTAGTTCCCTTGAGAGCAAAGTGTTTCAAGGCTAGTCTGCCACTGGCATGTCTCTCTTTCCTCGCACCTGCTTTCCTTTCCACTTCTCTCAGCCGTGTTATAATGTAGCACCAGAGGCTGGCCAGATGGCAGCCCCATGCCTTTGGACTTTCTAGCCTCCAGAATCATGAGCCAAATAAGCCTCTTTTAATTATAAATCACCCAGTCTCTGGTATTTTGTTATAGCAATGCTCATAGACTTAAGACAGTGATAATGTTATTAGTGCTGCTATTATTACAGGTTGCTATAAGCAACATTCATATGGACTTGACCCAAGTCGGACCTCCATTACAGAGAACATTTATGCTTCAGAGGGGAATTCCACTAGTTAAGAACTCAAGTATACTCCAGGTCTTGACTACTGTTATTCTCTGATTGCTTCAGATTATCTTTTGGGAAAGGGTAGAACAAGAAGTACATGATGAACCACATGGCACGACTACCTCCTTCCTGCAATTCCCAAACTTCCCCAATCCTTATGTTCCTCTTAACAGGGATGGCATCATTAACACTTGAATAGATGTCAGCTAATATCAGTTCATTGACTTTTAAAATTAACTCAGTTCCACTGCCACATACATTTTGGCCAAGAATATCATAATATTTTCTGACTTAATGGAAATCGCTTTATGTATTTGTCCTCTCATTCAACAAATATCTGTGAGGCCTCTATAATCTGCAAGTCACTGGAGACACAATGATGGCTCTTCCTGTAGAAATGAATGAAAAGCATTGACCTGCCAACTTGGACCACCTGTTCTCTGAACACATTATGTTTGCAGCCTCTGTTCACATGTTCATTCCAGTCTCTATGTAGCCCTTCTCCCAATTCCCACCCCC
This sequence comes from Tupaia belangeri chinensis, assembly GCF_000334495.1. Classification (NCBI taxonomy): domain Eukaryota; kingdom Metazoa; phylum Chordata; class Mammalia; order Scandentia; family Tupaiidae; genus Tupaia; species Tupaia belangeri. Next base: position 51,666 of record NW_006199637.1, read on the forward strand.
TCTTCACAACCCATCCCCAAGATACACCTATCCTAATCACCCAAACTTTGATATGCTTTGCTATGTGTCAACGTAGTGTTTGTGACCTTCATTTAGCTCTTGTGTATGCCATTCTGTACAAATTCTGGTACATATTTTTTTAGTTTTTCACCAGTCTGGTACTTATTTTTGTAGTTTTTCACCAGTCTGTAGTTTTTCATCAGTCTGCAAAAACTACATCCTAAACCCTTAGTATCCCCAGAGCATCTAATACTTTAGTGTGCAACAACACACCAGTAAATACCCAAGAAACAGAACACAAATCGACAAAGTATAACCAAGAACTAGACACAAGACATCTTTTCATGTGCTATAGGAAGGTGCAAGAGTAAAGAAGAGGCTTTTAATCTAAGTGAGGTGGGTGCCTTTGAAGGGTTCTGAGAAGAATGTTGATCATCTCTCATAGTCCAACCCTAATATATCTTTTTGTAGGAATGTACCAACATGATCTCATGGGTTGTGTTTATCAGATGAACATTCATTTAACTAACAACCTCTTTTTGTTTCAATAGATACGGTCACTGCTATTAATAAATTGTAAATGCCTTTCTCTCCCTCTTTTACCTATATTCCTTTCCTTCTTGTATCTCATAAATGAGTTGAGATGCAGGTATTTGCATGTGCTCGTGCCATCCCATGAGGAAAGCTATGGTCTTTTGTAAGTCTAGTTCCCATTACTGAGCCCTTTCTGTGTGCTGAGAATTATACTACTTACTTTGCATACATCCTTCTCACAAATCCTCACAAAAATTCAGCAAACTTGGCATTAAGACCTTTATCTTAAAAATAAGGAAACTGAAGGTCAGAGCTCAACCACTTACCTAAGATCATTTAGCTAGTAGACAGTAGAGCTGAAAACTGGATCTAGACCTTGTTAAAACCACATCAGAAAGGCATTTTATTGCATAGCTAGTAGGGTGTGAGGGCTCACTTTGTGATCCATCCTACATCAACACTGAGTCTGTTGGGATATTGTACAAGAGCAAAATAAGACAGGCTCTCTGTCTTGTCAGCTACCATCACGGCCCTCACATGCTGTCAAAAGTGTCCCTTCATTCCGAGCTTAAAACAACTTGGTGCCTTCACCCTCTTGAGGCGTGGCTACCAACCCTTCAATCTCATCAACAGCTTGCCTCATATCAGACATGCTAGACAGTTTCCCTTAAACATGTAGAGACTAAACCTCACATGGAACGGTGTAAGCCCTGGAGATTCTTTAGTTTCCGTGTCAGAACTTAAGATGCGTGTCTGTGTGTGTGTGTGTGTGTGTGTGTGTGTGTGTGTGTGTGTGTGTGTGTGTGTGTGTGTGTGTGTGTGTGTGTATGTGTGTGTGTATTTCATTGTCTGGCTGGTATGTCTATCCTTAAAACCTAGACCAGCAATCTCTCCAGCAATGCTAAGTAAACATATCTTTCTCTATCTCTGTGATTTTAGTAATATGAAATGCAACTGATTATACAGGCTGACCCATAGATTGTATTGTCTCTTGTTTTTGTATTCTTAGAGCAATACAAACTTTATTTTAATATTAAGTCTGAAAATAACTCAATGTGTGACCATGGGAAAGTCTCCATTTCTCCAAGACAAGTGGAATGGAGTCTCTTTTCAGAAATAGATCTGTGATTCTGTGACTAATCACTCTTCTCCCACCTCTGTATGGTATTATTTGTCAATTGCAGCTTTCCGAAAATGGTTATTCACTAGGACTTTTACAATCTGCTAGAGAAGGGTAGACATCAGATCAATAAAGGGTCTCAGAGGACCAGCAGGTGGCATGGTAGTTAAGACACTGGACTCCCACATGGCCGACTGTGATTCAAGTCCCAGACCTAGTAACTTGCTTTCTCATTTTCCCCACCCCCGGCTCTGTCTCTTTCTCTGGTGACTTAAATAATAATAAGAAGAAATAAAATTAAATAATTCTTTTAAATAAATAAAGGGCCTTAGAGAACTTATTTATCCCAATGTCTATATTTTGCTAATGAAAAAACTAAAATTCAAAGAGGTTCAAGAATTTTCCCAGCCCATTCAAATACAGAACTGGAATCTAGAACTCAGTTCCCAATTTATTGCCCTTTCCACATACTACTTCTAGCCTCTAGGTGAGAAATGAATCTTGACATTCACAAAGCAATTCTCCTATTTTATTTTATTTTATGAACCCAAATTTATTCATTATGATGTAGTTACTTAGGAAAAGAAAATGAGTGGTCAGTGTTTATCTCAGAAAATTCATGCAGTTTCAGAGCTATTTCCTCTGGTTGAGAATGCAATTAATCAGAAATCACTCAACTTTCAGACATTTGGAGAAAAGTACCTTTTCAATGTCATCAAGCAAACAAGGGGCAGAGCCAGAGCTGGAACTAAAGAGCTCCAGGGGGACACGTGGAAGATAATGGGTTGTGACAGGCTGTCCATATAGTCCTCTGGTTTCCTAAAATCCGATGGACATCCCACACTGTCAGTTTGATTGATTGAATCACTAGTGCTAAGATGGTCACAAATCCCCAGCACATGGGTACAGCTGCATATTTGTTTCTAGGAGGCTCCAGGTCAGAGTATAATTTTCCCCCTTGCAAACATAAGTAGAGTTGCCACCCACCAAGCAAGGAAAGCAGGACCCTAATGAGCTAGTTTCAAGACCAGTGGGGTGGAAGCAAAGAAAATGAAGGTAGACAGGGAAGAGAGCTTAGATTTGTTTTTCACTGGGTTTTTGGTTGTCTCTTAAACAAATCTGACCCTTGGTATAAGCTTGCCCTTTTCTGGTCCCAACTTCCCTGGATATAAAATACATGTTTGGCAACTGCTCTGAAAGTTATTAAAGTTGCAGCAGTAAACTATGGGAGGCCAGAGAATTTCAGACAAAAGTTATTGCATCAGTAACTCAGAAACTAATTCCTAAAACTCTTGACACATTTATCCAGAGGGCTAGTGCCAATATAGAAATGGAAATCATTGTCAAGGGCCACTGTGTACCTGGAATTAAAATCCATCATTCCTCAGAGCAGAGAGCTACACTTTGGGCAGAATATGAATACTTATGCCTTTTACCACCATCTTTCTCCAAAAATAAAGTCCTTACTTTTCAGAAGAACAAAAAAAATTCTGCTCCCTCTGTTTGTTTGTTTCCTTGAGAACCCCTTGCTTACATATTCTTTTCAAATATTTTTCTTTGAAGAAATATTTATTCCCACATTTAAACCAAAAGGTCTCCTTTTTCTTCAATTGCACCAGTTTTATTTTAGGTAGAAATCCTGCTGGGTACAGTAACAGTGAGCAAACTTTACAGTAGCAATAATCCCTTCTACAGCATCTATTGTAAAAAAAATTAATACACTTTTATTAAATGGCTGAAGAACCAGCTCTGGTGGTCTGAATTAACTCAGAGGAGCTTGGACAGGGAACCAAACTACTTCCTTCATTCAACAGACACCCACTGCATGTCCTGCAACAGGCCTGGGACTAGAGATACAAAACAGCCATCTAGGGCGCACTATTAAAATAGATCATGGATTCTTTTAGGCAATGCCTTCAGCACCAAAAATTAGCAAAGATAGAATAGATCTGATAGGATTTGGTGTTAGCAGCAAAGGCAGAAATAGGTCCCCTGATTCACTGTGGGAGGATTGACAATATGCCTTTGTTTTAAATGAACATGCACATGGATTCTGATTCTAGGAAATTGCCCTAAGGCAATACAGTATTTAGATAAGCATACGGAGTCTCAGCATGATCATGATAGAGAAAAAAAATCAGAGGCAATGCAGAAATCATTAAAAATGCAATCATTGAAATGATAATGTAATCTATATTTATTGTCTCATGACATACCATTGAATGAACAAGTGTAATCTCATTGCAGCGTATGTGGGATGGTCTCATTTATGTAAATTATACCTGAAGTTGGTTCACTAAGGTGACCACGGTTATCACTGGACAGTGGTGTTCTTTGCTTTTCTTTACTGATTTTTCTAAATTGTTAGAATTTAATTTTTTTATTATAGCAAACATCACTTTATCTGGGGAAAGAAAAGTTATTTTTAAAAAATTTTCAAATAGAAAACTAGTTTTATACTATAACTTATATTATTATATTTAGACCAAGCCTAGTGGTTAAAAAAAAAGTTTTTAAATATAGTGACAATTTCATCATTGTATATATAAATCAAAAACCACAAACATATCCACTTTCATTCATCAAATTATGTCCTTTTCTTTTCTTTTTTAGGTTTTTGTCATAGGGCTCACACACTCACCAGAGACAGGAAAAGGATCAGCAAAAGGGAAAACAAAAAATCACCCCTTGGGGGGATGGCCACCCTGCCATTCCTTCTCCATTCTCCTCTAGAGATTTTGGGCATGCACACTTGCACCTGGCATGATTTTCAAGCCAATGGGTCTGGGACTTGACCCATGGTCAGCCATATGGGAATCCAGTGCTACCTGCTGGCCCCAAATTATGCACCTTTAATATATGAAATTTATTAGACATCAATTATAACTGAATAAAAAATATTTAAGAGAAAATTTTGCTATAAGGCACACATGCTTGCTGGAGAGAAAGAGAGGAAGAAAGCAAGAAATCAGCCCCCCCCCTCCCATAGGATGACCACACCACAGTCCCTTCTCTTCTATTCTCCTCTCAAGATTTTGGGCATGCATGCACATGCACCCAGCTTGAGTTTTAAGCCACTGAGTCTGGGACTCAAATCGTAATCAACTACATGGGAGTCCATCAACATAACCATTATGCCATCTACTATTCCCTAAATTTTTTTTTAAATAAAGAAAATATAAAATAGTCCAGATAGGGCCAGCAGGTGGTGTGGTGGTTAAGGGTCTTGGATTCCCACATGGCCAACCGAAGTTCAAGTCCTGTACCTGGAAGCTTACTTTCTCACTTTCTCTCTCTCTCTCTCTCTCTCTCTCTCTCTCTCTCTCTCTCTCTCTGTCTCAATCAAGACAGAAGTAAATGAATAAATTTTTAAAAAGAAGAAGAAGAAAGAAAAGTCCAGATAATTTTTATTTTGTACACAAAATTGTCAAAATAAATAAGTGTATATGTGTGTGTGAGTGTGTGTGTGTGTTAATCAATGTTAGGAAGTAAATTTAGTGTTCCAATCAGTGACAGAGGCTATTGCAAGAGGTTGCTAGCATGAGGAAGGTGTGAAAATGTTCATTTGGCTTATTCTGTGTTCTCCGACAGTGTCAGTGTCCTTGATTGTAGGTAGTTGCAGAGCTCACCATTTGACCTGCCTCCATCTTCTGTTTGACCTTTTTTTGCCAAGTTCATGTCAATCTTAGATAACTTTTACCCCCAAAATACATGCTTCGATGCACTTTAATTTTCCCACAGTAAATAAATAGCTCTTGTGAGCATTCCTTAAATAACTATATAGCAAACCTGAAGGTTCTAAGACTTTGGTAGCAGATACAATTCCAAAAAACAACCATTTTTTTTTTCCAGATAATTGTGAATAGACTGATAAATATTTTGAAGACTTTTTCTTGACTCTGCTGCAAGGCTTCTAAAGTTATGTACTTTTTTTCATTTTTAGACTAGTTACTTAAATAGCCCAAAAATCTTCAATTGTCTTTAAAGAATATGGCAGAAAAAATTCCAAGGACCAGATTGGGCTTGAGAATCGGATCTCTATGTTAGCTGGACAAGAAGGAAACAAATGTTGGTGTGTTGCTGTCAGGGCCACTGTCCTCAGTGACACTTAGGGTTCCATCTCCTACTGCTTATGAAAAGTTCCGTGTAGCCCTGAAGTTGCTGCAAGGGCATCTCTCTCTGCAGGTTAAGGTTGCTTCTCATCACTATTTTTCTATGCTTTTATTCTCTGCTTCCCAATGCAACCAGCTGGACAGTGCTGCAAGGAAGAATTGGGCGCCCAGAGAACCCATTCCGTGTGGCCCTGGAGTATATCTCAAGTGGAAACCGAAGCTTGTCTGCAGTGGACTTCTTTGCCCTCAAGAACTGCAGTGAAGGTATCTGAATCTGGCTTTCCCCTCTACTCTTGTCTGTTGTCTTAGGTGTATCAGTAATCTGCAATTATGCTCAGCTGGGAATGTTCATAATTATATAGAAAAGTCTATAATACCAAGTGCTCCATAGCCCACATAACTTATTTCAAAAGATCCAATATAAAATTGTATCTACTTAACTTAAAACATCATCAAACAACATATAGTCTTTGTTAGATAACACATTAGCTTGACTTTCCTGGCTGCCAAATGCTTTCAACTGTTTTTTTTTTTTTTTTTAATTTAATAGCTTATCATGGAAATTATAAAAGTATACAAAGTAAATAAACTAGTGCAATAAATACTGCATTGGTGTGCTGGTAAAGTATGAGGCTAAGGTCACCCAAGAGGCCTGGATTTGGTTCCCAGCCCACCCTAAAAGCCAGATGTATATGATTATAGTCCCAAGTGCTCAGGAGGCTAAGATAGGAGAATTGTGACAAAGCAAGAAAAAAAAGTAGTGCAACGGATCTCCATGTACCCTCAACCCAATTTGACAGTTATCAGCATTCTGCCATGTTTGTTTTACCTGTATCTCTACCCTCTCCATACCTTCCTTCAAATTTACTGATAATTATTATTTTACTTTTTTTCCTAAGGTAGAATTGGCAACCAAGTCTCTTAATGACTATTTAAAATACTATGAAAACACAACATGGTAAATGGTTATATGTGAAATTTTTATTAGTGGTTTTATTTAGTGGAAACTACTGAGGCATGGTTCACTATCATTGAATTCCTTTTGCATACATCCCATATTGTGAATTTACATCAGAATTTATCGTAAAGAGAAGGTATATCTCTCCTGAAGAATGATTTGTTGCTGTTATTTTCTTTTTACTTTTCCTTCCAGGGAACTCTGAACTAAATACAATACTCTATCACATTAATTATATCTCTGTAGTATTTTGATACTTTTCTTTCTTCCTCTTACCTGGTTTTTTGATCTTCTATTCCTATTTTCATTGCCATACTATACATGCATCTTTCATTAAACATTGCTTCAAGTCTGATTGGTAAGCAGGATGAAGGGAACTGTTAATGGATATATGAGGTTCATCTTTCCTTGATTTTTTGGGAGACCTAGGGTCATAATTATAAATATCCTTTATTATTTCCTAGAGGATATAGGAGATGGGCCTAAATTATATAAATCTTCAGGAACAAATAACTCTCCTGAAATCAGCTATTCTCCTGCTGTGCCTGCTTCTGTCCAGAGATTCACTGGAGAAGGTTCTCTTGCCTGTGACTTCAAAACTGTGGTCTGAGAGTTCCAAGAATGAGGTGTGAACAGGAAGGACACCTTTGGAACTTCCAAACCTAAATTCTCAATTTAGACTACAGTATTCATGAGCAACCATGAAAGCCTATAACACATAGTCATCTGTTACTTACAGAGATCTGAATTTGAACCTTGTGTCTTTTGGAGCTGGTATATGAATGGAACTCCCCTTAGGCAGAAAGCCCCACTGGCCATACAGCTTCTTAAGCTACTGTGACTCTTCATTCATTGCTGGCCTTACAAGAACTTTCACAAAGTGCATTTTGTTGTTGTTGTTGTTTTAATCAAAACTAGTCTGTGAGTAGAGAAAAGAAAAAACCACCATAATGTGATAGATTGAACTTCAGTTCAAGTTGAAAAGGTGGTTAACCTATGATATGAGGCAATGTGCAAAAAAACATGTGGTTTGGGAGCAAGCCAGAAGCTTGTACAAATGTTTTCACACTCATGAACTAGGGATTTATGAATGTCTCTGGACGTCATCAATCCTCACAGATGTCAAGGGTTTGTGTACCGTCCAAAAGAAGCCATCTGTTGAAATGGAACAAGTTAACAGGAATGTGACAGAGAGAAGGTATCAGTTCCCAGAATTGACCTAATCTCATTTGAGCAACATCAGGAGAAGGGAATAAGAGACTACAAACTCTAGATATCAGATCCAACACAAATACTCCTGCAAAAATGTCTTGCGCTGCAAAAATTCTTTGCACATTCAAATCAAGGATCCCAACCAGTTGCACAGACATTTCCTCCTTTACCCTGAAACTCTCTCTCACCAGCAAAATTCTTCCTCTGTAACTTCATTGCATTTGCAATGAGTCTATTGCAGAGTTTAGGAGGCCTGCTCCTTGTCCGCTTCTGAGTCCTTATGAAACCTAGGAAGTTGACCTCCTTAAACTTTTTCTAATGATCCAGAAAGTTTCCATTTGCAGCATACTATCTTAGAAGATGGGGAAGAAAAGTTTGACTCTAATTTCCTAAGAAAGATGGCTTGGTCAAGAGTTCTAGAAGGGACCAGCAGATGGCGTAATGGCTACATTGCTGAGCTCCCACATAGTCAACTGCGGTTTGAGTCCCAGACCCGGCAGCTTAAAACTCACTCCAGGTACATGTGTATGCATGCCAAAAGTCCTGAAAGGAGAATGAAGGAGAAGGGATTGTGGCATGGCCACCTCTGAAAGGTGATTTTTCACTTTTAATCTCTGTCTCTCTGGCAAGTACACACACCCTATAGCAAAAATCTCTCTCTTAAAAAAAAAAAAAAAGGTAAGAAAGAAACATTTCAAGTACATTTACAAAGTACATTCACATATTAAAAAGGAAAAGAGTTATTTTAGGGGTACACTCAAAACCCATTTGAGGGAACCAGCAGTTAGCGTAATGGCTATGTCGCTGGATTCCCACATAGTCGACCGTGGTTCGTGTCCCGGACCCGGTGGCTTAAAACTCACGCCGGGCGCGTGTGCGTGCGTGCCCAAGATCCCGAGAGGAGAATGGAGGAGAAGGGATTGCGGCGTGACCATTCCCCCTGGGGGGTGTTTTCTCGCTTTCTGTCTCTATGTCTCTTTCTGTCTGTCTGGCGAGCGCACGCGCCCTACAGTGAAAATCTCTCCAAAAAAAAAAACATTTGAGATAGACAAATGTCTACATTTTTGTGGGTTATTGCTTAAGTCATAAAGGTTAAGTCATGAAAGAGAGAAGAGAAAGGGAAAGAAGGAATATCTTTGAAGGGAGTCAACAGGGATGATGGTCTTTCACTAGCCAAGACCATGGAACCCTAGCCAAGACCATGGGAGGGTCCCTGGGATGCCTCATAGTAACTTAGTACCCTTATGATGAGGCACTTACAGAGCATGAGTGACAACTTAACTGTAGGACTCGACAGCCCTTCCTTGGCCCACGTGGAAAGAAGTGTCTTAAGTAAACCTGGAGAAACCTCACAGGGGATGCTGGGACAATATCTCCCCGTAGGAGATGATATTCATCTGTGGGTATGATCAGGACAGAGGCCATAACTATTGCCTCTCTAAATCCTTACACCTATCACAGTGAATATAGGAGCTCTGTTAATATGAGCTAATAGCAGCAAATAGAGGCTAGCACTTGTCATGTACAAAGGCAAAGTGTCAATCCCTTTGCATGTGTTACCACACAAAAGCTTCACTCTCATGCTATAAGGCAGGGACTATTGGCCTCATCTTATAAATGAGGAAACTGAAGCTCACAGAACTTCAAAACTTACTTCAAACTTTCAAAACTTACCAACTCACTAAACTCGATCCCAAGTTGGTCTGACCACAAAGCTGGTGTTTCTGTCTACTATACTTCACTGTATTTGTAGAATGTATATAGAGAGATTTTATTTATTAGTGAAAACCTTGGCATCATCTTTGACTCTTCCTATTCCTTTTATTCCTATATTCAAATGGTCAGAACCCTGAGCTTACTGATGCCTCATACTCTAGAATATCTGTTGCTGTCTTGATGTTTACTATTACTGTATTGAACTTACCCTTCAGACTTCATTTTCTTGGCTGTGTATCCTATTCCTATATTCTTCATATAGGTAAGCTTAGATTTGGCAGTGGTTAGCTGGTTTCCCTGATACCATTACCCCTTTACACAGTGCCAGACAATTCTCAATATTTTCTTCCCAAGGAAAGGGACTTCTGTGAGATGTTGGTAATTTCTTATTGCCTCCCACATTAGAAAGTAGTGAAATATGGAGCCTGGACCAGACCACCACATTCATTTCCTGAGGCAAGGAAACATCATTTGCAGCTACAGAAATTCTGCTTGAAAGACTTTGCTCTCTGCCATCTAAATTTTGTAGCTGTTTTGTAATCATTTTCCAGTGAGCCATTTCAGGACCCTAACTTGAGGTCCGAAACCTTGTCTTATATATTTTCTATTTCTCCAGGGAGCAGTTAACAAAGTGCTAAACACATAGGAAACACCACATAAATACTTGTTGACTGACTGGTTAATCAATCAATTGATAAATGCTGCTCCTACTTTTATAGCTTTGGGCTATTACCCTACTACTTCAAAAGAAAGTAGCTGTGAGAGGAAATTGTTTGAAATAGATTTTTCTCCCCCAAAAACCTGAAAAAAAAAATCTGTGGAAAAAGCAGTTTGTATATTCAGTACAGACAAGGGAGGCACCAGCCCTCAGAGTCCCAGGCCTGGTCTCCCAGAGAACAAAAACTTATTCATTCACAAAAATGTGTCCATTCACAAAACTCTTTTTCAGCAGACAGCGTAGAGCAGTACAGTATGGGTGGGACTAGTTTCTGAGAAGGATTTGAAAAATATCAGTGTGTCTCTGAGCAGCTCATGAAAATGTGCAAAACTGAACTCACTCACGTAGCACTTCCATGAGCCAGGCCCTATTCAAAAGTGTAGCATATATTACCTCATTTAATCCTTACAACAATGCTGTGAGGTGTGTACTATTGTTGCCATCACAATACATGGATGAGGAACTCAAGGCATAGAGACCTAAGTAATTTCCCCATCGTATAGCTGATATTGGAGTGGAGGTCATCTGACTCCAGACTCCATGTTGTTAGCCCTCACACCTGGTTGTTTCCTGTGGAAGGTCACTGCTGCAAGACAACCCAGAAAGCATTCAATTCACTTCTCTCACCAGTGAAAAGTGAATGACTAAAGACCAACCAATTTTCCTTGAAATTTGACATACTAACTTACTGACAAGCATGATGTGCTTTCTACCTGCACTTTATGGTTATCGTCTCAATTTTTCTAAGAAACCAATTCAGTATTTCCTTCTCTTTGCCCAGATTGGTCAAAGGCAATTGAGATGGACCACTGCCCACTGGTTAACATGAAAACAAGGACTTGCAAGAGAACCCACCCAGGAGACACAAGAAGCTACACATGGCTCCTATGTGAGCCTAATTATATTTTATTGCCATAAACCATCATAGTTCCTCTTCTTTTTCTTGAATTTATAAAAAACCACATCTGATATTTCCCAGGCTAGAGCTGTACTCAGCTCTCTAACAGTTCCTCAACGAGAAATAATCTTGGTGCCCTATCCTATGGAGACACTTTCATACATGTTACCTCTAATTGGTTCATTAGAGAGGGTGTCAGAGTACTCATGTCAACCATGAGCAGTTATTTCATTGACTTCCCTAGACCAGGCAGGGAGAACCCAAGGCATTAAATGCAGTCCCACTACCACAGATACTTTGAAACACATATCCCCAAAGAGTTGGAGGTGCACAAATATCTTATCCTCTCTGGGGCTAAAATAAAGGTGTTTAAACTGAATTAAGGCTGAACCCTTAATTCATACAAAATCTTACATAGAAGTCCAGTACGTAAAACTATACAAATAGAGATACCTTAGGTAATCAGGGTGGGGGGCTAGAACTCACCTGCCTTTGACATCCCTTCACAATGGGCTTCTTAAAAAAGAGTTTGAGAACAACTGGATAATCTAAATTTTCAACTCTTCTACTACCAACCTCAGCCTTTTTTGATTCCATGGTTCTGTACTTAAAATATGAAAGCCAACAGTAGCTACATTAACTATACCTTCTGTAAAAGATTATGACTAAGCCAAAGCGGTTATATTTTGAATATGGGCCATTTTCACAGGGCAGATTTTCCTCCTGGTAAGTCCTGCTTTGAAGTGCTGGATAAGGAGCTACTATGAATGATTCCAGTAAAAACTGGATGGCATCTCTCAGGTGGTCCCCTCTGTCCTCCTACTCCACCAAACAATGATGGCCAGTGGTAGATATCCTCTGAGGGTAAGAGAGGACAAGAGGAAATGAGAGAAGCTGAACAAACAGATTCTAATCTCTAGTCAGCCATGTGGAACCAATCAGCCTCTAAATTAGGCTGTAAAATCCCCCTGGATAAAATAAGGGATTACTTTCTGGGTTCCTGGCAGCCTGGCCTGAACAAGACATTTTCTTTCCAACAGCAAACAACACCTCAGCCGGATCCTCACTCTGTGCTGGGACTGCCAGCAGAAAACTCTCCTTGTAATAGACTCATTTATCCATTCACTCACACATCCACCCATTTATTTGACGTACCACACAAATACTAAAGTGAATGCATCCTGATGCTGATGTAAACTTGTTTCTGTCTTGGACTGAATTTTGGTGTGGTGGCTTTAAGATTTCCATTCTGCTTTGCACAGAAACTGCTCCCCAGAGGGCATACCTGCCTGTATTTCATTTGCACCAGAGTTAGCAGATACATGCTCCATTCATAGGGGTGTCTTCCTACAAACTAGTTCCTATGCTCCTTTCTCAGAAAGACCACAGATGAGCTCTGAACCAGCAATCATGATTTAGGTCGCTTCCACCTTTTATTTGCCATAGAGAAGCCAGAAGGAGCAAAGGGCTATTAAAGGTCTTCCCCAGAATTGGCACACTGATCTTTTTTCATTTAAAATAGGAATAACCATATGTCAATGGTTGTCCTGAAAGTGATCCCATCATGAGGGTCAATGAGAAGGCAGCTGTGGTGTGTTATACAAGATGCTGTGAGCTACCTAACCTGGCCTGACCTTGCCTGAAGGCTCATAAAGCTAAGATGCTCCCCTGACACCACTCCATTTCTTGTGGAGAAAGTACCATTCACAGAAACAAATTGCCTCCCCTTTCCTCTCCTGCAAAGCTTTGTGATGTTCATTAATGACCAAATGCCAAGTAGGTGATTAGAATCATACAATGCCAACTTGAGAGGTGCCACCACCCCACCTGGGCTGGTCACTTTAAGGGACTGAATCAACCAGGCAATAGTGTGGTCTATTGCTTGGAAATGACCACACAGAAATGGAACCCACAACCTTATTCTCACTTAGTTCTCATGCTTAACTCCAGACGGATGGATGGCAAACCCCATTTTCAAAACATTCTCCTTCCTAATTCCCTATTTCCAAAATCTCTTGACCTTAATTTATCTGTGAACTGAACCATTTAAAAGATAACCATTAAAATATGATTTGATCTAACTACTGAGATCCATTCACATTCTCCAAACAGTTTTCCAGCTAGAGCTTTTGTTCCCACTCTGCCCCCCCGAGGTGTGCTCTCTGTCTTTCAAAGTATTTGAGCTTCTTTCAAATCTCAGCTCAAATACCCTCTCTAAGCAGTCTCAGCTCAAAATTAGGTTTCCATGTATTGCTATTTTAAAACAGTCTACTTCTCTTCAGAGTTATTTATGTGTCTCGCTTAATAGATTCTTAGTTCCTAGAATCAAAGACTCTTTTTTTTCCTCTCTCCCAATTAGCAACTAAGTGTGCTTTTTTTCATGTTAAGTACACAATAAAGATTTGCTTATTCCAATGTAAGAGAGAGATTACATTACATACAAGCTTTAGGATCAGACTGAATGAGTTGTGAAATTCCAGCCCCACCACTCACCACCTTTCTGAGCTTGCAAGAGTTTCCTGAATCTGAGTTGTCATTTTCTCACCAGCAAATATGTAATGACAGGCTTGTTGAGAAATTAAAACAAATATGTGTAGAACCCCTATCACAGTGCCTGGCACAATAAATATTATCATCCTCTCTCTGGCATCCCTTGACTAAACTGAATTTTCTCCTTCTAGAACCAGAGCTGAATGATATTGCACAACTGTCCCAGAATATGTTTCCAGATTCATACTCGACTTTCCATCTATGCTTTGTCTGAGCCATTGAGAGGAAGCAAGGGTACTCCCTTTTCAGTAGAAATTCCAATAACTCAGATCTGATTTCTGATTTTAAAAGTGGCTACTCCTCTTCTCCCAACAATCTATGATTTTAGCACTCCTAAAGTTGCTTGCTACCTTTGTGACTGGGTGCAGATCCTTTGTGCCACTCCAAGAGTAATAAATACTGTTTAATTCTATAGGGATGGCTGGAGGCTGGGGAAGTCTTTGGTAAGCTTATCACACTGCTTTCCTCCAGATGTACTAGAAGCCAAAACAGCCAGGCCAGAGCAAGTGGAACCAGAGAAGAAATGGATTGGCCCCTCCTTTTTCCATTTGTGCATAGCTTCTGTTGGCAGACATCCTTCCTTTTGAATGGCTTATTCATAATCAGTAATAAAGCCAATTAAAATTGCCCCACAAAGTGCTTGGGAACAATAATAATTGCTTGGGCAACTATTTTAAATTTAATCTTTGAACTTGCCTGGAAATGGGGGTACACACAAAAGGTTTTTAGATCTAAATAAACAAGGAACGTGCTTGCTGAGGTCATTGTACTTTGAAGAAAATTATTTTCAAATTACAACTACATAAAAGAAATAATTGAAAAGATTAATCACACTAAAATAATTGGTCTGTTTTACAAGTAATTTGGAGCAATATTCAGTCATTGACAGTGATGTCTAGTAGTAAAATAGTAATAAATTTCATTCTCTGACTAATGTATTTATTTTATTAATGGTACTAAATGGTGTTGTTACTACTTATAAATATTTCATAACTTTTAATTCATTAAAATGTTTAAGGAAGTTCCAAAAATATTTATTAGTTTTAAATCATTCTTAGTATTCAATATGCAATTACCACCCTGCCTGGATAATTTAAAAAAATATTGTTTTGGGTATTAGGAGTCTCTTTGAACGTGGAGGATTAAGCCCCAGTTATTAATGAGACTGATGCTCCAGCTGGTGACAAACAAGGGGTTTAGGGAAGCCATTTCCTCTTTAGGCTGCTAAGACCTCTCTGGAATCATTCCTTAAAATCTGTGGCTGCAAGGCCAGCAGGGTAGACTCAGATTAAATTAATTGCAGAGATGATAAAAGTAATATCGGTTTAGACATTGGCTTTAAACCACCACTTCTTCCACACCCTCTTCATTTCCCTGAAACAGCTGACAGCAGAATTCAAACATTTAAACCTCACTTTCAGTCTATGTTTCTTTCTCCTGTAGAAGCCATAACAAGTGAATTGGCCAAAAAGTGCAACAGAGAGCAAAATAAGGCACAGAGTAGCATGGACAGTGGAAGGAAGTTAGGAATTAGATAAGGAAAATCTGGATTTGATTCCTGAGTCTTTTGGTTGCTATGTGTCCATTACACCTTAAAGTACTAGATAATTTAGGTGCGAGATGAAAATAGTAATTACCTATCCCCAGGTATACCTGAAGATTAAACAAGATAGAATATGCCTTACCTGACACAGTGCCTGGGACCTAATGGAAAATCAAAAATGTATTAATTCTAATACTCCAAACATCCAAAGAGCATGTCATGGTATTGCAAGCCTAGAGCTCAATAACTCTTAACTGACCCATGGTACAAACCATTGATATGAGTCACCAAGAAAAAGTGGACCAACAACGAATTAGTACAATTCAGGCTTTCGCTGAAGTCTAATGGCATCTCCTACAGGAGGGACATCTGATGACTCAGCTCCCGGTGCCTTGCCCAATAGGTCTTCTTTCTTTAGCTGTTAAGGTCTCTGCAGTGCCCAGAGGGAATATGTAAAGGCATTTGGCTGTGTGAAAGTTGGGCAAGGCTAAGAAGTAGGTTGGAATAAGCTGGGCTCAGTGCTTCTGGATCTTTGGTGGTGTTCTGAAAGAGCACAAGCCCACAGAACCAGCATGGAGCTACAGTGTTACAAAAGATTGGAGCAGAGGGACGTGTTAAAACCAGCATGGCTATCTATGAGGTTCCAATGCAAACTGCACACACACATTTTTTTTTTATTTTTTATTATCATCATAATCTTCTTTATATTACATTGGATTACATATAACTTTATAGTGTATTACATTGCTTTTTCAAAAGGGAATGCCATGCAAGTCAGTCAGTACAAAGACATTAATCTCCCCGCTTCAACATTCGATATCTTTTCTATGTTTTCCCCAATCATTATTATTATTATTATAATTATTTTTTAAAACAGTCAATCGCTATTTCTCATTTTGCTTGTAAAAATACTTTGCCCATCATGAAATACTTCTCAAACCAATCCAGTTGAGAATACTATACATGTCATCATCAACAGTTAATAAGCCATAT
>NW_006199637.1:70416-98435 GCF_000334495.1 Tupaia belangeri chinensis
TTTTTATCATCATAATCTTCTTTATATTACATTGGATTACATATAACTTTACATTGTATTACATTGTTTTTTCAAAAGGGAATGCCATGCATGTCAGTCAGTACAGAGACATTAATCTCCCCACTTCAACATTCCATATCTTTTCTGTTTTCCCCAATCATTATTTTTATTATTCTAATTGTTTTTATAAAACAGTCAATTGCTATTTCTCGTTTTGCTTGTAAAAATACTTTGCCCATCATGAAATACTTCTCAGACCAATCCAGTTGAGAATACTATACATGTCATCATCAACAGTTAATAACCCCTATCTGTTTCTCACTAACGTCCTGTCTCTCTATTGTTCACTTGCTATCTTTCTCTATCCTCTTCTCTTCACTTACCCCATTCCACACTGTCCTATTCTCATTAAGTACCTTCACTGTGTTTATGTCCTCCGAATTTTTGCTCTCTATTATAGAGTGCGGATAGTCGGTATATATTGAGTGGATACATACAATATCTTTCTTTCATAGCCTGGCTTACTTCACTCAGCAATAGATCCTCCATATCTGACCATTTTCTATCAAATTCCAGGGTCTTGTTATTTTTTATGGCTGAGTAGTATTCCATAGAGTATATATACCACACTTTTCCAATCCATTCATCAGTTTGTGGACATTTAGGTTGGTTCCATGTCTTGGCAATTGTGAATAATGCTGCAATAAACATGGATGTGCAAGCACTTTTCTGACTGAGCGTTCTCCTGTCTTTTGGGTAAATACCCAGAAGTGGGATTGCTGGATCAAATGGTAGTTCTATTTGTAGATCTTTGAGGAACCTCCATATTGTTCTCCACAGTGGTTGAACTAGTTTACATTCCCACCAACAGTGTAGGAGGGTTCCCTTTTCACCACATCCCCGCCAACACTTATCATTTTTTATATTCTTAATCTTTGCCATTCTGACAGGGGTTAGGTGGTATCTCATTGTGGTTTTTATCTGCATCTCCCTTATGATGAGGGATGTTGAGCATTTCCTCATATGCTTTTTGGCTGTTCGTATGTCTTCCTTAGAGAGATTTTTGTTCAGCTCATTTTCCCATCTTTTAATTGGATTAATCATTTTTTTTTTTCGCATAAAGCACTTGAGTTCCCTATGTATTCTGGTTATCAGTCCCTTGTCTTAGGCATATTTGACAAAAATATTTTCCCATTCTGAGGGTTGTCAGTTCACACTTGTTACTGTGTCCTTTGCTGTGCAGAAACTTCTTAGTCTAATATAGTCCTACTTGTCTATTTTAGGGATTATTACCTGTGCTTTGGGAGTCTTATTTAAGAAGTCTTTGCCTACTCCAATGTCTCCCAGAGTTTCCCCAGCATTTTCCACAAGTAGTTTTATTGTCTAAGGTCTTGGGTTCAGATCTTTGATCCACTTTGAGTTGACTGTTGTTAATGGTGAAAGATGGGGGTTCAGTTTCATCTTTCTGCAGGTGGATACCCAGTTTTTCCAGCACCATTTACTAAAGAGGTTTTCCTTTTCCCAATGGATTGACTGATATCCTTTGTCAAAGATCAGTTGGCTGTAAGCTTTGGGGGTTATTTCTGGGGTCTCTATCCTCTTCCATTGGTCCACATGTGCACACACACATTTTAAGATAAAACATGAGTCTTGAAAGAACTTTCTTGCTCAGAGTGATTCCTCCAGTCTTTGGATGATGCCTTCACCCTCCTCTTCACCTTCTTGGGGCACATCAGAGGGTTATTGGTTAAGCACCACTCAAGGGGGCAGAGAAACATAGGTAGGAGAAGGTAATGTAACAAAGCCTAAGGTCACTTGCTGGAGAGCTAGGGCCAGAGGGGAAGGTGTCCTCTCAGTGTTAACCACACATTGACAGAACGGTGGGACATTACCCCAAGGTGACACCAGAGACTAACAGCAAACCCAAACCTCTCAGTTCAGGCAGAGAAAAGCTCAGATCCCCAAACTGACATACAAGGTCAGAGCCAGATCACCAGATATTAGATTTGAGAGTCCCCTGTCCTTTGGCCTAAAGCTTCTTAAATTTCCCCAAGGGCAGAATTGATCTTGTTGTTTGTTTGGGATAGGGTCAGTGCTGAACCTTTATCCTGGGGATATTTTACTTCCTCTCTGCCCAGACCACTGGGCAGAGCTCCTTACACCAGGGGCTAAAGGCACCAGAGTGGAGGACTTTGTGCTAGCTGACAAACAAAAGACTGGGAGGCCAAGAGAGTGCACTCCTGGGATTAGAGGTTCTTTCCCTTTATACTCACAGTTATGGGGAATTTTCTGTCTTCAAGTTATGCTGAAAGCATAGTTTCTGTGGAACTTTATTTTGCCTTTCTTGTGATTTGTTTTGGAAGGAAACACTGGTAGACAGTTGCTGGACTGCTGCCCAGAAGACCCCTCAATGCACAATTCGCAAACTGTAGAGCAAAATGGTCTCTGAGATCTCTCCTTTCCTCAGCTTCAACGTTTTGGAATTCTGTGATCAGCATTTGGGTAGATATAAAGTCTTTTGGTTTTTGCTGCTTCTGCCTCTTCATTTAGTTCTTAGCCAGCATTTTGTGTCTTTAAAACAATTAACAAACATTGACTAATTACCCCTCATTAATCATTCATGCAACTGGCAAGCTAGGGTCTTATCATTTTCTTCAAAAACACAGTGCAATATCCTGTCTAGATCCCAAGCCACATGTATAGGAGGGTGATGGGCTGTCAGGGAAGCTCTGGATCCTCTTGAGCTCACTGGAAAGGGAGCCGGAAGGTGAGCATGGGCTCTGTGAGGCTACAACCCCACTAGGATGCCTTTCTGCTCTAATTAACAGGAAGGACGAGCCACATGGTTGGCCAATGGCAGCAGAGAGGCAATAGGCTTTAATTAGAGACTTCTTCCTGAAAATTCACATGGACATAATAAGTCTGTTGTCTTAAAAGGCCCAGAGAGGTTGAATGCCTCGAATTTCTTTTGCTTTTATAAGCTGATCCTTTCAATCATTTGTGAAATTTAAATTTAATGAAAACATTGGCTCTGGATAATGACTCCAATTAGTTCCCCAATGCTAGCAGCCTATCTTCCTCTCACCGTCTGCTGTCTGTGGGTTTGTAGTACGAAAACACAGTAGGACGGGTGAGTAGGGCGGGTGAGTAAGCTGTCCTCTGAGAAGGGCCAGTGATCTCTAGGAGGGCTGGGCGTGGAATAAGTCCTTAGTACCCCACTTCCCAGGGATGAAGGAGAGACCAGAAGTGGTTCAAAGTCTACGTCCTCTAGATTTGAGTTTGTGTTATAAAGCTAGGATGAGAAATTTCTAGAATTAAATTTATGAACAGAAAACAAAGTGCATGGATAAATGGTCTTGGTTTTTCTTCTTCTTTTTTTAATCATCTCAGTATTAATATCTTCATTTCTTGTTAGTGCACACGCAAACTTACACTTGCTCATTTGCACACTTTCTCTCTACTGTATCAAATGTGTATATACTAGTACATAAGGGCTGTCCTCCTGTCCTTTCTCTGTCATTCTTCCCCTGACGTGGCCTTTTTGCCTATTCCTTTCTCTCCATTTCTTATCAGTGGTACTATGTGCCAAGTAATCTACTCAGTGCAGTCATATCATTTGTGTACTCTGTGGATAATAAAAGAATAGTTGCAGACAAATCACTTTCCATCTCAGCTGTTTATTTTGGCATCTGATAGACAGCCTTTCTCTACATCTCTCCACCCGTAACCTCTCTCCTATGCGTCTCTTCCAGACTGGATGTCTTTGTCTTTTTTCTTGTCTGTTAACTCGTTGTCACTTTTCAACTTTCTTCCTTTCCTTTTGTGAGGAAAAGAAAACTGAGCCGTGGAATTGGTTGTCTGATCCCTGTGGCCACCTCAATTATCAGTGAAGCCTGCTGCACTCTCATGTCAGGAACAGCCTTGAGGCTCTGTATCTGTGGACAAGGCAGCTGAAATGGTCAGACTGGTTACCTGGGGGCCCAGCTCCAGGGCGTGCACAGTTGGAATCTTCGGTTTTTATCCTTACTCTAGGCATGGATTTCTGATTCTCTCCTCTCCCCCTTTTCGCCTTCCTTTAATCTCCTTTTCCTCCATTTGCCTGTCATTTCTCACAGGAGACCACACTACAAATACATGCATGTGCATGTGTGAACGTTTGAGGAGCTTTATGGGAATATTTAAATATGCCAATCCTAAAGAGGGCTTGAGGTGCAAGGCCATAGTCTTTAGTTGGAGATGAAATCTCACCTATGGCCAGGGTCTTTCCTGGTGTCTATCACACACAGCACAGACAAGGATCTAGGTAAAAAAAAAAAAAAAAAAAAAAAAAAAAAAAAAACCCGGGGAACAAATCCAGGGACCAGCAGGTGGCATGGTAGTTAAGGCGCTGAATTCCCACGTGGCCTACCACAGCTTTAGTCCTGTACCTGGCTGCTTGAAAATCACACTGTGTGTGTGTGTGTGTGTGTGTGTGTGTGTGTGTGTGTACACGTACCCAGAATCCTAAGAGAAGAATTCAAGAGAGGGGATTGCAGTGTGATCATTCCCCTGAGGGTGATTTCTCACTTTCCCTTCTCTGTATCTCTCTCTAGCGAGGGCATATGCCCTATGGCAAAACAAAACAAAAACAAAAACGATAAAAAGAGAATTCAGCGTTTTCTTCTGGGAGTCAAAAATTAAATTGGAGTGAGCTCTTGGGTATTGGGAGACTGGAGTTTCATTCATAATGTAGGAAAACAATGGAAGCTGAGAAAGAGGGTCTCTGGAAAAATCTTCTTTTCTTCTGACATCAGCAAAGCATGGGGTTTATTTCCCTTGTCTTTTCCCAGCCTTAATAAAGTCATGTTGAACAATCCAGCATCTCTTGGTTATACCCTAGAGTTTTGTCTTGGCTTTCATATGGCTTTAAAGGGTTGAAGTGTCACCTTGAGATTAGATTAAGATAATGGCATAAGATTCTCCAAGGAAATGGAAAATCTCAGTTAAAGGAGGAAGAGAGGGACCAAGAAAACCTAATCATTCCTCACCCCGTGAAGTCCTTCCTTTGTGCCAAACTTGGAGGCTCAGAACTTGCATTGATTAAGGAAGATAGGTCCCGGACCTGGTGGCTTAAAACTCACGCCGGGCGCATGTGCGTGTGTGCCTAAGATCCTGAGAGGAGAATGGAGGAGAAGGGATTGCGGTGTGGCCATCCCCCTTGGGGGATGATTTCTTGACATATGTCCAGGTACATAAACTGGACTCTCTATTTCCTTGTCATCTAGTAATTTTACAAGAATCTGTTTCCATAACCAAGGCTTTAGGAAAGAACCTAAACTTTATATTTTTGGGGTTTTTTTGTTTTGTTTTGTTTTAAATTGCATTTCCATGTTATTATATTATCTGGAGCAACTTCACCAGAAACCCCACTGACATTTGAGGTGCTACATTTCTCATTATTGGGTATTGCTTTTCAGAAATTAAAAAATATACATAGCCCCATTTGATGGATTCTTTTGTCGAATATAGAATTCCTCTCACTACATTGCCACTCTAGACTTCCTATCCAGTATGACATGAGGAATAGTCCAGAATCCTGTCTGCAAAGCTCTCACAAACTCAAGCAAGGCTTGCTATTGCCCAGGTGGATCATCAAAGTGCCACAGCCTATTTGACTTGGGCTTCGGTTATTTTCCCCTGTGTTCTCTCACCTCACTTACCCTCTGAGGCTTCACGTGACTATTCAGTTCTCCACTATTAAAAAAATCACAAGATTCATGTAACTTAGCATCTGGAAAGAGCCTAAAGAGTTCAGGTAACCAGCAGTTAGCATAATGGCTATGTCACTGGACTCCCACGTAGTCAACCGCGGTTCGCGTCCCAGACCCGGTGGCTTAAACTCACACTGGGCGTGTGTGTGCGTGCCCAAGATCCCGAGAGGAGAATGGAGGAGAAGGGATTGCGGTGTAGCCATCCCCCCTGGGGGGTGATTTCTCGCTTTCTGTCTCTATGTCTCTCTCTGTCTGTCTGGCAAGCGCACGTGCCCTATAGCGAAAACCTCTCCAAAAATAAATAAATAAATAAATAAATAGTTTTATTGTCTTCCCTCCTCCCTCATTTTACTTATCAGTAGATTGAGGCCCTAAGAAGTTAACTTCTATATCTACCAGTGTCCAAGTTATGACTTTTTACATCATATTCCATTGTTTCTTCAACCTCTCCCTCTACTTCTCAACCTTGGAAAGATGAAAACATGTCTGAAAATCTATATATTGTAAAGTTCTAAGATGTTCCAACAGACCTTTTGGGAGTTTATTGTAGTCTTGAGTCAGGTTCAGTATCCATGAAACTGTATATAAATCACTTTGCTTATACCATATTCTCCTCTAGCAAAAGATAATTACAAAAGGCAGGATCCAGGTACCAGCAGTTGGCATAATGGCTATGTCACTGGACTCCCATGTAGTCGACTGCAGTTCGTGTCCCGGACCTGGTGGCTTAAAACTCACACCGGGTGCGTGTGCGTGTGTGCCTAAGATCCTGAGAGGAGAATGGAGGAGAAGGGATTGCGGTGTGGCCATCCCCCCTGGGGGATGATTTCTTGCTTTCTATCTCTCTGTCTCTCTGTCTCTCTGGAGAGTGCACGCGCCCTATAGCAAAAATCCCTCCCAAAAAAAAAAAAAAAAAAAAGGCAGGATCTAGGTTGTGCTCTGTTATGGTCAGATTTATTTTTGTTTTGTTTTTGTTGTGAATTAATTAAGTTTGTTTATTTATTTATTTATCTATTTGACCAGAGAGGGACAGAGAGAGAGAGAGAAAGCAAGCCGCCAGGTCCAGGACTCAAACCTAAGTCAGTCATGTGGGAGTCCAGTGCCCTTAACCACCTGCTGGCCCAGATTTGGTTTTTGTTGTTGTTGTTGTTGATGTTTTGGGTTTTTCATTTAAAGAATTATTTATTTAATTTTATTTATTCATTCATTTATTTTAATTTAATGAGAGAGAGAGAAAACAAGCTACCAGATCCTGGACTTGAACTGCAGTTGGCTATGTGAGAATCCAGCACCCTTAATCACCACACCATCTGCTGAACCAGATTTGGTTGTTTTTTGTTGTTGTTGTTGTTTTTGTTTTTGTTTTTTTTGAAAGCATCACTTACCACCTTTTCTTTTTTTTTTTTTTGCTCAAATTCCATATTACCTATAAAGTAAAGTAGAATGACCTTAAAGCTGAACTTCTTTGCTCTGGCCCCAACCTACAGGCTCAGCCTTCTCTATCACAGCCTCTGACTAAATCCTATACTTGGGCCCAACCAGGTCAACAACTTGTCCTCTGAACAGGTCAAAAATGGTTATCTCACCTGTCTTACTCCCATGTATTTGTATTCATCAGGGACCATCGCAAATCTCATTTCATACCACAGTGGCATCTGTGAGCACTTCCTACAGCATGGCTTAAACCACTCACTTGATACTAACTAGCCTTAAATCATCTGCAGCATATGACTGCTCATATAAAGAAATGTAATTTTTAATATAAATCTATGTTCTGGGCAGAGTCTACTGACTTTTGGCTCATCCAGCACAGATGAGAATGCAAAATTCCTGCTCATCTAGATGGTAAGTAGATTCCCTAAGGACACATGCTACTACTTACAGGAATTTGTTGCCACCAACAGTACTTGCCTAATGCAACTTCTCTAAACATTGATTTTTTTTTTTTCTTGTAAAACGAAGATCATCACAGTAATGCAGACCTTATAAGGATGGGATAAGACTCAGGAAGACAACCTACTTAACATACATCGGCACCAGAAATTTTCCAAAATGTTGATTCTCTTCCTTCCTGCCCTTAGAGTTCTGTATTTTCTCCTCCTCTTTGCAGCCTTCAATCACCAAAATGTATCCTACCAACTCATATGATGGCATGATGCCTGAAACATAAGTGCCCAGTAGAAAAGAGCTAGATGAATGGAAGGTTCATGGATAAATGAATGAATAAATGAATGAGAATAAATAACCTGTTAAGGAAGCTCTATTTGTCATACCTGCTCCCTATTTCACATTTGGTCTCCACTAGAGTGGCTTCACACAGCCTTGGGAGGCCTCCCAACCACCGCCCTGAACCCCAGCTCTCCTTCAGCCATTTTGCTAAGGATGAGCTTAGCAAAGAGGCCTAAATCAGGCCATGGTTCCCTTGACAGTGAAATCCAGGGTACATGTGAAGAATGATAGTTGGTTCTTTCCTCAAAGCTACAATGTCTTTCAGGAAGATCTAGCAAGATTTCTATCAAACTCCCATACCCTCTTAATGCAAGTATGCTGGGACTTCCAGCTTTTCTAAGCAGTGATGTGAAGCTTACAATGACCCAACCTGGTTAGCTGGCCCTTTCCCAGCTCCACCTCTGATTTGCATCTTGAAAAATTCACCACAGAAACTCAAGCTGCTCCATTTTCCCTTCCAGGAGAGAACAGGGACACAACAGAAACCAAAGCCTCTCTGCCACACTGTGTATTATTGCTACCCAAACTGGGAATTTCCCCCCTGGTCTAAAAACTCCAGGTGCCTGTCATAGAACTAGAGTAGCTATTTTAGACACATGTATCTGGATAGCCTCCCTTTAATTAATCTCTAATCATGAAAGACTCTAATTTAATGTAGAACATTAGCTTAGTAATATTTAGCTTTTTCCCATTCTGAATCTGTGTTTATAGCCCTTAATAATGAGGGACTGTGAGATCTGGTGACATTTTTAAGGGCTCAGATTTATTTTGCTGAGACCATTAGAGAGTTTTGTGATCTCACTCCCAAAATGGGAGGAAGGAGGAGGTCTCATAGAGGAGGGGGCCCTACTTCACGTCAGCGTTACCACAGTTTCCAGCTGAGGTATTATATTCTCCCAGTGCTTTTCACAGATTGCAATCTGGGTTCCTCAATACATTCTTAATAACTTTTCTGAAGAGACCACTGAGTCTGAATTGTGGACTCAAATTGTACCAGCTTTCCAAGAATCCTGTTTTCAGAGAAGAGAATGATGAATTGAAGAGTTATTTGTTTGGATTTCTTAAATGTGTCCATCACTGAGGCCCCTGAGCTTGTATACAAAGATTAAAAGACAAAATTGCCTCAGAAAAATAGACTGAGCAACCTGTATGTAGGCCAGGCTAACTATAGCCAGACAGCCGTGCAATCCTGATCTTTAGATTCAAACGTGGTAATGGTCCAGCAAGCTCATATAACTAAAAGACACGGTGGAAGTGGACTTTTCATGAGAGTTCAAGGAATGAGGCCAAGTGATTGCTACCAAAATTTTGAAGTCAAGATACAGACCTTTCTGAATTGAATGATGTAAGCTCAGAGAGGTAACACCCCATGGAAAAGGTCATGCCTCCAGTTCCCTGGATATGATACCTAAGAAATAGGATAGCAGTAATGGACAAAGTTTCCTTAGGATGAAGGAAACCCAAGTGAGGTCTGAACTCTCAAGAAAGAAACATTTCCAAGACCCATTGGTTTTATTTCATGAGCACACACCCCAGGTTCTGACGATAGGAGACCCCTGAAAACCCCACATTTTTAGACCAAGACGATTCTAGATTGCCATTATGAGAAAAAAGTGAGGCTAGTCAATCCGTACCCAGGGCCACTAGAGAGGAGAAAAGGTAAAAGAAGGGAAAAGGAAAAAAAAGGAGGCAAGGCAAGATGTGGCCTTGATAAAATTATTCAGATACATCTTTCTTTTTTTTTTCACACAAAATGGCAGTGATGTGGCAGAAGAACTGGGTGAGGAGTTAGCTTTTGTGGTAACTCATATAAGTGAGAACCAGTCGAAAAGAAATTATATATGCCTCACACTCCATTTGATAGTTTTGTTTTCTGCATGTGTTTCTCGGGTTTTTGCTTTTGCTTTGGTTTTCATTTTGTTTTTGTATCTGCTTTGTTCTGGCACTATGCTAGATTCTGGGCAATATAAGTAGATTCCCTAAGGACACGTGCTACTACTTACAGGATTTTGGTGCCACCAACAGTACTTGCCTAATGCAAGTACTTTATCCATTACTGCTATCCTATTTCTTTAATTGAAAGCAATTAAACCAAGCTTCCTGGCCTTAAACAGCTCAGTCCTAGGGTAAGCCAGACCTATAAGAAAGTGACTAGAACACCATGAGGTGAATATGGATGAAACTCTGTCACAATGCCATGGATACATGGAGGATGGAGTGACCACGTGAGGGAAGATAATACAATGCTACAGGGTGAACTGCAGAAGAATAGAAGAGCACAGAAATTCTACTCACCCCAGGAGACCCTCCCAGCTTTATGAAGGCTCTCCCGCCTCTCCTTCCTTCTCCCCAGAAAAACTGGTCCTTTCCCCCTGACTGCATATACACCAGTCTTCTGACAGTCTTTCCATATCTTCTCACACAGTAAACATTCTGCCTCCGTCTAAATACTATCAACCCCTTATATGCAAGGACCATGTTTTATTCATGGTTGCCTCATTAATAAAATTATAAATTTATTTTTTATTTATTTCATCCATGAGCTATAGAGACAGAGACAGCATCCCCACAGACAACACCCTCACAGGGTCTTGATACCACAATCCACCCCCAACCCCAGCCAGACCTATGTCATGGGTATACTCAAGGAGATCTCCAGACATAAACCATTCCATCATCCCATGTGGGTCAGCCTGGGAAAAATTCACATTTTACCATTGCATCACTGACTGGCCCCCCTGTGTTTGCCTCTGTAACACCTAGAATATTAAAGTAGAATATTGTGTGTCTGATTGTACGTTGCTAGGAAGTGTTTGTTGGAAGAAAGGAAGGAAGAGAGAGATGAAGTAAATTCATCTCTTAAACTGTCAGCACTTACTTCCATAAGCTCCTGTCTTTCTCCTGCATTTGGCCACCTTTTTTCTCTTTCCACTGGTTTCTTCTCCAAACCTGTTCCTCTTCCCCCCTTATTATCTTCAATTCTTCCTTCCTGTCACCTGTCCTTTTATGCCTTAGCCCTGCCTTTGCTCTTTCATCTTCAATCACCCTATTTCTCCTCCATGTCCTCCCCTTTTCCTACTTCCCCATCATATCCCCTAACCATTGTGTCTTTTCTCCATTCTCTCTCCCTAATTTCTCACTACTTGGAGCAGGGTCAAAGGTCTCATATGGCTCACAAGGAACAATGAAGGGAAGGAAAAGATGAATGAAAGACCCCTGCCTTGTTTCAAAGGCAGTCTTCTAAGGCCTTAATTTAATGATGAACAAAATAGAACCAAGGTCCAAGCTTCCATGATGGCAGTGGATAGGCCACAATAGACAAGGATCATGTATCAATCCATTTTTAGAGTTTACAGCCTAAGTAAAAGTCATGGGGACCCCATATCTTGCTGAGAAAAGAGCCTATGCAGTGACCCTAAATTGTAGATACCATGGGATCCCCTATCCTAGCTTCCTCGTTTTACAATCTGGAAATCCAGGCACCAGAGACATTAAGTGACTTACTCAAGGTCACACAATAAGTCCTGGCTGAGTCAAACCAGAGCCCAGTCTAGCACTCCTGGTCCAGAGTTTCCCACTTTACTGCACTGCCTGGAGCTCCAGCAAGCCACTGCCTGCATGCCAGGATTGATGCAGCCGACACACAGGGAGCCATTCCTCCTGCTGAGAAATGCATTCAGTTATGGGAAGGAAGGTGACAGCTGTTTAATAGCAGCACTGTGGGATGGTTCTGGACTTAGAATGTGGAATATTATCTCCTGCTAATGCGTTAGAAAAGACGAGGGGAAACAGAATGTAATTACCCAAACGGCTGTTTTTCCCGGATACCAAAACTAATTCTCTCACCCTGGTGAATAATGCTGAGGGGTCTTTAACAATTGGTTTATGCCCCCGTCTGAAAGCTGTCACCACTTGTAATAGCACAGGGACCTGTTTTACCAATCAGGGGTATCGATTTGAGACTGCCTCGGAGATCTGCCCACGACTCATCAGCTTTCAGAGGGCTCCTGAGAGACTCTCCAATAAGGAGGATCCGGGGAGACTTTGCTGCTCAGTGTCTGACAGTGTAGGTCAAGGGCCACCCTCAGAAATCACCCTTCTCTGCTTCTCTGTATCTTTCACTGAGCCCTAGGAGCCTAGTTGGTTCCCAGTCCCAGTGACAGGGGTGGTAGGAGAGGGCACAAGGGGAGGGTGAATGTAGAGAAATACCTCATTCTTAGAAGAATCCAGAATAAATGGGCTTCCTACCACTCATCTTTAAACAAGCCTCATACACAAACATCAACTATAACACACATAAATTAAACATAATTAATTCATCTCACCAACCTAGAAATAATTTCTCCTCCTCTAAACATCCATAGGCTTTTATTTTTACCACCATTAAGGTACTTACATTTTATCACAATTCCTAGTTATTTGTGCTCCTGTCACATCTGCCCTAAGATTGCAACTCTCTGAAGATAAGAGTCAATGAATCATTTCTGTATTTCCACAGCACCTAACACCTACCACAGAGCTATACACATGGACGATGCCCAATAAATCAAACCTCACCATGAAGAAATTGACAAACACATGTTTAATATATGGCTTTAGAGGAAGGTATCCACTGCATGCAGGGATGAGCCTTGTGTAGAAAGCTCGGGGCAATGTGTTTCCTTCTACTTCCTGTTCTTCAGAGAACAGGAAGCTGCATAGAGCCTAGACTTGTGAGTTGGAAGGATTGACTAGCCAAGTTCAGGATAGCATTGCCAACTCACAGAAGTGCATTAACCAAAGAGAAAGGAGACAAAGCCCATTCTGGCTACATCGAACCTAGGATCCAGAACCTCACTCATGGCTATAAGACTTAGCCCAGAGAGGAAAGTGCTAGGACTGTATAAGGCCAGCTAAGCCAGACGAGCCATCAATCATGGCTTGTAAATCTGGCCAGAGCTGTCAGACTCTGGACACATCACTGCCCCGGACATAAAGAAGTTGAAATGTAGATCTTCTTCACAGCAAAAAGGAAGCATCTGGACAAAGGCTACAAATCGTAGGTACCACCAAAAGGCCATGCCACTTACATTCTGTATTAGGTAGAAGTATCTTCAAGATGGAGAGAGCAGCTAAAAAGCCATGAGTCAACCAAACCAGACCATCTTTACAATGAGATTTTCATATGGTGTCAGCTGGATGGCACTGGCTGCCCCCTGGGAGTGAGAGGACTGAAGCAACGCCCTAATAGTACGTGGAGGGTCTGTATGTTGTGAGTCTCTAGAAGTCCAACTATAACATATATTGATCCCAAAGTCACCCTCTGATGGAATAGCCATAAATTACCAGTCAGCTTTTATTATGTGAGAGACTTTCAAATTCTAAGAGTTTGACTTTCTCCCTTTTATTATCCTAATGAAATACCATGACTCGGCAAGACACAAGAAAGTCCTCCAGTAAGGAGGAACAGGATTTCTGAGCTAATGGACTAGGCTCCTCACTGAGACGACTGGACACTAACTTTGCCAGGAACCTCCTCTGTGTGAGGATTCTGAAAGCTGAATCACATAACTTCAATCGAGATCTAAGGGAGGGAGAAATGGAACCAGGGATGCAGAGAACTAGGCCCTCTTCAAAGGATGGAGAATTGACTGCAGTTCAAACCTTGACTTCATCCAAGGAAAACATCAGTTCTAGCTTATGTATACAGACACTGTAGTGCCAGTTGAAAGGCTCCTTTTAAATTCTGGTGTGAGTCACCCTTCTAGGTATACCTAGAATATTCTTTTGTTGTTTGTTTAGGCTTTTTTATGTGTGTGGCAAGAACACTTAGTGTGAACTCTACCCTCTTATGTGCATTTTAAATGCACAAGACAGTATAGTTAAGTATAGACACAATATCGTGTAACAGATCTCTAGATAGACCAAGAATATTCTGAAATGTGCATCTCTTAGTTGAAAAACTCCTACAATGGAACCATTTATTTATTAATCCTCCAAACATTTATTAATCATCTACAAGTTTTCATAGTAGGGAACTGCTGGTCCTCACAGACTTTACGAAGTAGTCATAGAAAGGGTTCATGGCAAAGCATTAGAAAGAAATTAAGTGCCATCATGGGGAAATCTGTGGAAGCAGAGAAAAGAACAGATGATTCCAAGTGGGAGAACCTGTGCCCGCCTCTCCCTGAGGCCACAGTTTATGTTGTGGAGATGCAAATGAGAAACTGTACAGAAAGGTAGGCACCCCCGGGGCAAAATAAACCCACATCCAAGTAGAGCTGGCTAACAACTGACTCTCCCAACACTTAACTGTAAGCAATTTAGATGGAAAATAAATTCCTCTAGAGCACTTGGGAAATTTTGCTGTCAGCCAGACTGCTTCCTGGGGGGGCCATAAGCTGGGAGACATTTGTTCTTATCTGGAGAAAAACAAGATGGAGAGCTCTGGATAGAAGTTGACTTAATCCTTACCATTCCGTGTGAGGCTCAGATATTTACCTGATGTTTTCTCCATCTTTACTCTTACCTTCTGTCTTTTCCATCTTTATTTTTTACCTAAAACTAGAATATTCACTTATAGAATTTGATTGGTCTCATCAGGTCACAACTCAGATTAAAATTCCCAAGTAGATAAGATTAAATATTTTATGAGAACATTATTGCTTATTTCAAAGAGCAATGCCTATCTCAGGGCAGTCATTGTTCTCTTTGTACATGTGCGGGTTTCCTTGCATGAGTTGTTCATCACACTCACACACACACACAAACACACACACATAAACTTTTAAGAACAAACTCAGCGTTGTATTGGATAAGGACTCTGGCCCTAGAGTCCGACATTCTAGGCCCAAGCCTCCTCTGCTGTTTGCCAGCTGTGTGAACTTGGTCAAGCCCTTTGCTTCTTTTAGCCCCAATTTATCCATCTGTAAAATAGTAAGCTAAATATGATATTGCATGTTCTGAACATATCACATTGGTTAGTATATGGAAACATTTTACTTTTGACCCAGGAAAGGGCCAAGCCAATGAGATATCACTGAGTTTCTCAGAAATCAAGATGCATCGATAGCTACCCTAGGCAAAAAAAGAACTCATTCCTCTCACCCCTCCAAGAAATTCATAGCCCAGTTCGAACCTATTACCTCCTGCTAAGTCATTCTGCAGATGGAGCAAGAAGGAGAGCTAACATGATAGAGTATGCCAGGCCAATCCCAACTGGAGCTTGGCACTTGGCATGGGGGACTGTGAATATTCCTATGGATAGGCAGGCCAGGGAGCATGGGCCTTGGGATTTCCACAGCACTCAGTATGATCAGGAAGACGGAACAGGAGTTGACCCTGGCTGTGGTGCAACCCTAATTAGCAAAGGCATTTGCCATGCAAGTTTTTCAAGACTAACGAGATTCCAGGGATAGTATAACTGACCTTTCTAGAAGCTGAAAGCAGTGTTGTGATGTGCTATCTGAAGAGAGAAACAGCTCACTTCTTCCTGGGAGAGTCACAGAAGTCCTTAAAGAAGAACAGTTATTTACTGATCTAATTGAGTTTTGCCAGGGGATAGAATTTGGACAGAGAGATGTACAGGGGATTCCAGGTGCCAGGGACAGTGAGAATAGTGGCAAGGAGGGTGTAAGGACAAAGACTTAAATTACATCAGCACCATCACCATGAATCATTGCTGATTCCTATTAAGTCCTCGTCAGGACAAACTTTGTACTAAATACTTTAAATGAGTCATTTCATACTCTTCACTATAACCCATGTGATAGCTCACTGTCCCAATTCTAGAGACAGACCCTAAAACTCAGTTATGTTTAGTTAAAAATATAGAAAGTTTAGAAGTTAAGTTAAAAAAAAGTTAAGTTCCAAACTTAGTTTAATTATAGTAATGTGTAAGAGCCATGAAGAAGTGAGAAATGAGAGCAATGACCTGGGTGAATCTTTCACTTAATTTAATGGGAAAAGCCCCAGAACTTGCTCAGGAAACTGTGAGCAGTTGGTGGAGCTGAAACTCCAAGGTGTGCTTCTAACGAAGGAAGCAGACCTGGAGAAGTCCTGGGCTGGGTGGGGAACTCTTCAGCCACTGATAGGCTTCAGTTCATACTCAAGAACTCAAGGAGTCTTTAACTGCAGGTGAGCTCAAGTCTCTCCCACTCTGTCCGAAACAGCCCAGAATAAATAGCTCCCAGCAGCTGCAGGGGAGCCCGTGCTGTGTGCAGGGCCCAGATGATGCATTTGATTTTCTTTATTTATTTAGATGTCCTTTTCAGAGTGACTGAGTGATTCTACCATCACAGTGTGTCAGTTCAGTCTCCCATATTAAAATCAGGATGAAAGAGTGGAACAAGTTGGAGGTTTCTGAAGTATACTTATCTATTGATTGAGCCAACTCTGTTAGCAGCCTCTATTAAATTTCAGAACCAGAAGCAGCAAAGTGCAAGAGGATAAAAGGGAACACTCAGATGCCTAGATTAGTAAAAATGTTACTTAATATAACTTTCTTTTTGTCTGGGAATTTTTTTTTTTCCAAATAAAATCTGATGTGTTGAAGCAGTCTAGCATAGAGGTTAAGACTGTGGGTTAAAAGACTGCCTGCACCCAAATCCTGATGCCACCTCCACTAGCTGCGCAATCTGGCATGGGTTACTTAACCTCTCTGAGTCTCATTTCTCTCATCTACAAAATGGAAGTTAATAATCCTACCTACTCGTAGAGTTGTAAGGAGATAAAATGAGTTAATACTTGCAAAACCTTAGTACAGAACCTGGCATATGTTTAGCTCAGTAAAGGTCAACTATTTATTTCTTAAGTCTATTTATTTATTTCTTCTGTTAGAGAGATACAGAGAGGGACAATCACTCCTAACAAGGCCTCTACCCTGCCATCCACCCCCAGCTTCGGCCGGTTCACAGTCCCAGGCACATGTGTATACCCAGCATGTACAAGAAGCCCCGAGCAAGAGCCCAGAACCTTCTCATAAAGGTTCAGTTGCGTTATGGCTGTGCCCACTGTCTGACACTAACATCAGCTATTATATCCTGTGGAACAGACAAAAGCAGGGCTGCTCATGTTTCATCAGGACAGATGGGCCTGTAGTCCTGCTCTTTCAGCCCTCTCTCACCTCCCACGCAAGCTCCTGCAGCAACTCCAGGAGCCCTGGGCAGCAGTGTGCTGGCGGATGTTTAATAAGTAGGGGCAGGAGGGAAGGAGCCTCAGTTTCCCCATTTGTGATTTCTGTAGTGCAAATGCTCCCGTCATATCAGATTATAAGATGCCACTGTGAGGTCACTGAACATAGAACTAGGAAGCGATGCACAAAGTTGGGTCCAGTGCACAAGTGACCTGGTATTCTGAGGACCTCATGTAGAATCCAGAGGCTCTTGAAGGTCCCTCCCAGCTCTGGTTTTATAATCCAAATTTAAGTTCCCCACAGAGTTGGGCAAACATAAAGGAACAGACAGAGTATGGGTTAAGAAGGAAAGAATATGAAGATTTCAGGGTCTTAGGTTTTAATGCCTAATCCAAATGGCATACATATGACAGTTCAGTGACTCTTAATTAGATGAGATTGAATCAGCAGAACTGCTTCCTGTAGGCTTTCCCCTCAAGTTCAGCCATTCAATTACTGCTAGGGCCCATTGGGCAATGTGCCTCCTCTCAGGAATAGGACAATGCACTGCAGAGACCTTTAGAGATAAGTGGTGAGTGTGTGGTGTGTGTGTGTGTGTGTGTGTGTGTGTGTGTGTGTATATCCTGTGGAACAGACAAAAGCAGGGCTGCTCATGTTTCATCAGGACAGATGGGCCTGTAGTCCTGCTCTTTCAGCCCTCTCTCACCTCCCACGCAAGCTCCTGCAGCAACTCCAGGAGCCCTGGGCAGCAGTGTGCTGGCGGATGTTTAATAAGTAGGGGCAGGAGGGAAGGAGCCTCAGTTTCCCCATTTGTGATTTCTGTAGTGCAAATGCTCCCGTCATATCAGATTATAAGATGCCACTGTGAGGTCACTGAACATAGAACTAGGAAGCGATGCACAAAGTTGGGTCCAGTGCACAAGTGACCTGGTATTCTGAGGACCTCATGTAGAATCCAGAGGCTCTTGAAGGTCCCTCCCAGCTCTGGTTTTATAATCCAAATTTAAGTTCCCCACAGAGTTGGGCAAACATAAAGGAACAGACAGAGTATGGGTTAAGAAGGAAAGAATATGAAGATTTCAGGGTCTTAGGTTTTAATGCCTAATCCAAATGGCATACATATGACAGTTCAGTGACTCTTAATTAGATGAGATTGAATCAGCAGAACTGCTTCCTGTAGGCTTTCCCCTCAAGTTCAGCCATTCAATTACTGCTAGGGCCCATTGGGCAATGTGC
Source organism: Tupaia belangeri chinensis (assembly GCF_000334495.1). Lineage (NCBI taxonomy): Eukaryota > Metazoa > Chordata > Mammalia > Scandentia > Tupaiidae > Tupaia > Tupaia belangeri. The sequence continues at coordinate 88,744 of NW_006199637.1, forward strand.
CTCCTCTCAGGAATAGGACAATGCACTGCAGAGACCTTTAGAGATAAGTGGTGAGTGTGTGGTGTGGTGTGTGTGTGTGTGTGTGTGTGTGTGTGTGTGTGTGTGTGTTCAGGGGCCGAAAAAGGAAAGATGGGCTGAGAGTCTTAGGCTCAGAAACTCAGGAGTTATCCTAGTAGAAGGTGACCTGAGAATGGAGAGATTACATAGAAGAAGGGCTGGACTGAAAATCCAAACATCCAATGCTGCGTAACTTTGTTTCCCCTTGTGAAAATATGGGAATCACAATGGACACCATACCTTCTCCTCAGGGGTGTTTGAGGATTGAGAAAAATAATTTCTAGGAAGTTCTATACAGATGAAAGAGGTTAAGTCCCACTCATTTGAGAAGTGGCTAAGACCCCAAAAGCTGGCCCCTCTGAAACCAATGAGTTGCTAGGGAAACTATCAGAAATTCACTCCTGTCATCACTAAGAAAAGTAGGTGCACTATGGGAGGTATTCATACCCTGGGACTGAGACCGTCACTCCACCATGACCTCCTCTGCCTAAAAATATTGAAAATGACACGTTGCCTTTGGGTCATTCACAGCTCGATACAAACACGTAATGGGCAAAACACCTCTCCCTGGTGCACAGGGTGGCACGTACAGACAGAGCAGGCTGTGACTCTGACACCGCCTAGTAAATCCCTGCCCTCTTCCCTCTAGTGGTGGGACTCTTTACCCAAACTCACTTTTGTTCTTCTATACTAGTATTAAGCGTAATTGAAGTCTTTGGGCTGAAGCTTCTTTCTACATATAATTAGGAGAATGAGCAGAACGATGAAGGGTAAGCATGGCTTCCTATGCATCTGTGCATGGTGCTTTGGGATGCCACTCTGCTCCTCTGCCCTGCTCTAATGAGCTTCCTCGTAACTTTAGCTGGAACCTCAGCTTGGCAGTCCACTCTAAAGTCAGCCCTCACAGCCACCCTGCACTGTCTCAGTCCAAATTGTGAAGAAAGGAATCTGTTTGGCTCAGATAAGGTAGATCGTGGGTTGTGGACCTGATCTTTGATTCCTGCCAGAAAGGGGTCATGTGGCACAGAGACAGCAGGGCCACTTAGGACAGGCAGACTCCTTTTGGAACCAGTACAGAGAGCAGACCACCGGTGTCCTCTCTGGAACGTTCTGCCTTCCTTGGACATGTCTCCAGTCTTTTCATGGCACTGTATAAACTCAGAAATAAAATAACCTCATGGCTGGTACCTTGAGACCACACTGAAGGTCATACAGAAGGTACAAAGATTAGAGAGGAGATGATCCAGGGCATTTGAGCTGCCAAGTGAAAGACTGAAGGCCTCTTCTAAGTAGAATAACCAGAACAGCTATTTTTTTAAGTGTCAACGTTCGTTCATTTCTCTCCCTACCTTTGAATCTCAATATTCTAATCATGCAAAAAGAAGTACCAAGGTTTTCCTTATGGAATGTGTGTGAGAATTCAGCATGGTCTGAATGCAGAAGGTTGGATCACATGAAATTGCTGTTTTTATGAGTTTGAAATGGTCCAATGTTGGCAATTTCATCTGGTTCAACGTAATAGGAAGACTTCAATAAATACTTTTCCTTTAGACCTTCGCTCCACCATGACCTCCTCCACCTGAAAATATTGAAACCGACACACTGCCTTTGGGTCATTCACAGCTCAACACAAGTGTATAATGGACAAAACACCTCTCCCTGGTGCACGCACAGACAGGGCAGGCTGTGGCTCTGACACGCCCAGTAAATCCCTGCCCTCTTCCCTCTAGAGGTGGGGGCTTGATGCACATGGTGCCAGATCTAGACTTGGCAAAGCAACAAAAGCACTTTGTTTTCTCAGGTTGGAAAATTCCAAAGATAAATGTTCAGTTTAATCATGTCGTTTTTCTCTTCCCTGAAAATTGGGGTAATTGTAAATGTAAATACACAAAAAGTGAAAAATCGATGGTTGATTAATAGGGAAGAACCAGCAGCATTATCTTCCTTTGGAGCCTCACTCAGCCAGCTCAGCAGCTCCTCTTGGCTCAAGCAGGGCCCGGTGGAGGAGGAAGGGACAGAGGAATGCAGAGGGAGCTGGGAGAAAATCCAGAAGATATTGGCCTGAGGGTCAGGTCAGCCACTACCATAAGGGGACTCTGACCTGTACCCTTCCTTCCCTGGGCCTCAGATCCTTCTTCTGCATAATGAAAAATCCATCAGATGTTCTCTCACTCCTGTTTAGCATCAACGATCTCTGAGATGGGTGTGTACACAGTCCTTTGGAATGTACACAGTCTTAAGAAAGAGAGGGGCTGGCCAGGATAAGCTCTGAGCCCTGAGCCAACTGTGATAAAAAGAAGTGGTCCCTACCCATTCAGTAACACCTCCCTGACCCTTCTGGTCCCTGCCCCCTTTCTAGAAACCTTTATGTTCCTCACTACCCCACAGTCTCCACCATCTGGCCTCACTTTCCTCTCCCCATCTCAGTCTAGGTGTCTTGAGCTCGCCACTCTGTAAGTGGATCTGGAAGAGCTGGACTTCGTAATCACTTATTAGCCAACAGTACAACATCGCATAGCCTCACTGGGTCTCTGTTTTCCTATCTGTATAGTAAGAGATTTAGATGTTGAGCCTTTTAAAAAGATTACATTTATTATCATTATTATTTCTAATTTGCAGTTGTGTCCACTAAATAGAGAGAGAAAATGAAAAAGCAAGCTACCAGATCTGGGACTCAAACCATGGCCAACCATGTGGGAGTCCAGTGCCTTAACCACCACCATCTGCTGGTCCTTTATGTTGAATCTCTTAAAAGTCCCCTAAACTCTAAGATTCTGTCTACTATGTCTGCTTTAGTGTGTTCACCATGGCTGCCAGGCAGACCTGTGACATTTAGGACCGGGGAGCCTCAAGCAGTGGCACCACAGTGCACTTTCTTCACTTTCACAACCTCATGGTCCTCATCAGCAGGAGACTGGCCCAGTGGGCTCTCCTGAGCATGGCTGGCCCTACTTAGATTTTCAAGGCATCTCTGCATACCTTCCTTCCTCGCATTTCCACGACTAGCAAGAATAATAAATCTATGCCACTCATGACAGTTTACAAAGGGCTTTCACACATGCTACCTAATTTTCTCATTTTCATAATCTTTGTCTCTAGTTTAGCAGTAGACATGAGGGCACAGTATAGACATGCCATGGTATGGTTCATGTTAGCATGACTGGAACCAAAATCCAACAGCTGACTCCTGGCCCAGCAACCTCTCCAGGATACTGCACTTCCCTGCCCTGAGGTGATCCTCATTTCCTACTCCTCATGGCGGGGATGGCTGAGAGAAGAGACTAGGGATGATGATAGAGTTGGCTTCAGTGTGACCAGGGCTGAGGAGGTTCTGAATTCCTAGAGCTGCAGGGAGCCCAGCAAAAAAGTTCTTGGATCTTAAATCCTACATTGCTGTCCTTTTTACATGGCCTAGCCCCACTCCTCACTTTGGCTCTTATTCCAATCAGAGTCCTCTGCTTCAGAGTACAAGACTGTCTCCACATTCCACCCCCAGCCTCTACTGAGTTAGACAAATTATACCTGCTCCCCCTTGGCCTTCCAGATCTGGGACTCAAACCATGGCCAACCATGTGGGAGTCCAGTGCCTTAACCACCACCATCTGCTGGTCCTTTATGTTGAATCTCTTAAAAGTCCCCTAAACTCTAAGATTCTGTCTACTATGTCTGCTTTAGTGTGTTCACCATGGCTGCCAGGCAGACCTGTGACATTTAGGACCGGGGAGCCTCAAGCAGTGGCACCACAGTGCACTTTCTTCACTTTCACAACCTCATGGTCCTCATCAGCAGGAGACTGGCCCAGTGGGCTCTCCTGAGCATGGCTGGCCCTACTTAGATTTTCAAGGCATCTCTGCATACCTTCCTTCCTCGCATTTCCACGACTAGCAAGAATAATAAATCTATGCCACTCATGACAGTTTACAAAGGGCTTTCACACATGCTACCTAATTTTCTCATTTTCATAATCTTTGTCTCTAGTTTAGCAGTAGACATGAGGGCACAGTATAGACATGCCATGGTATGGTTCATGTTAGCATGACTGGAACCAAAATCCAACAGCTGACTCCTGGCCCAGCAACCTCTCCAGGATACTGCACTTCCCTGCCCTGAGGTGATCCTCATTTCCTACTCCTCATGGCGGGGATGGCTGAGAGAAGAGACTAGGGATGATGATAGAGTTGGCTTCAGTGTGACCAGGGCTGAGGAGGTTCTGAATTCCTAGAGCTGCAGGGAGCCCAGCAAAAAAGTTCTTGGATCTTAAATCCTACATTGCTGTCCTTTTTACATGGCCTAGCCCCACTCCTCACTTTGGCTCTTATTCCAATCAGAGTCCTCTGCTTCAGAGTACAAGACTGTCTCCACATTCCACCCCCAGCCTCTACTGAGTTAGACAAATTATACCTGCTCCCCCTTGGCCTTCCAGCCTGACTCCACTTGAAGACTTTTCAGCTGCCAGGGTGACCATAAATCATCAAGTCTTCCCCTATGACTGATCAGGTTTCTCAAGTTGGGAACCTGATGGCTCCAGTTTATCTCTTTAGGCTGGACGACACTGGTTATGAACTGTGGTCAGCCTAGGAGTTGGCTGGAGTGTGAGTGTGGTCTGATACAGAGGTAGCCCGCCAGGACACAGGACTCTGGGTATTGAAGACAGGAGGACTGCTTCATTCAGTGCAGGCGTTTGTCTGGGACATCCTCTGCTTTGTCATTATTAGGTGATCTCCACTGATCCATTATGACTCAGCCCAAATGTTATCTTCTTCATGAAACCTTCAGGGAGAATGAGTCAGTCCTCCCTATAAACCTCCATGTATCTCTCCTCAGTTTTTATAACTGACACCCACAAAAATATGAGATCCCAAAAGAACAGAAGTATTTTTCATCTACCTTTAATAACTCTGTTAGTTCAAAATAAAAAGCAATGATGTAACTCAGTAGCTCCCAGCACTGTTGGAGTGAAAAGGCATCTAATGTGCAAATATGAGTGATTAATGTTGGGTTTTTAAATGTTACTCGATCTTTCCCATGCAGAACTTCTCAGAACCTTTAATTTGCTAATGTCCAGTATGAATCTCCAAGAGGGAAATAGAATATGTAGGCTTCCTGTATTTATTGCCCCCAAAATCACCTTTTCACAAAGTGGTAAAAGCAGTTTCCAGAACCAGTGTTCTTACAGAAAACAGGTCAGAAGCTATCGATAGCAGAAGTTGCTTAGATCCTGGTGTGGACAAGCCATAGTTCAAATTTGGCTCAGCAACCTTGGGTAAGTCACTTAACCTTTCTTCATCTGTTAAACCAAGATGGTAGTAATACCTGTCCATAAGGTTGGTAGTGGGTAAAATGACAGTGTATACAACGTGACATGAGCAGTGACTGGTGCTTTGCCCTCTGTTTGTTTGCGGCCGTTTATTAACGGCACTGCTGGTTTCTTGGTACTCCTCCACTGCTGAGTTTTCTCAAGAGCAGTTACTAGGGAGGTGCTGGTTTAGAGGCAAAGCTCCATGGAGAAGCCTGCAGGGCCCCTGACAGTCAGCAGAAACCCACCCCGTGGCAGCCATTTTTTGGGACCAATTGACTCAGCTCAGTCAATCAGGAAGGATCCTTTCCCAGGGTTCCTATATCTGCTCATCCCCTCTCTAGAACCAGTGGTTCCATTGGGATCACCAGTGGGCTGCTGCCCTCTTTCTGGTCACAATGACTGCCTACTGGCTCAAGGTCAGTTTCACTGAACCCATAGAATAAAGCGATATTGTCGTATTTGCACAATTCCTTCTAATTCACAAGGTTTCCTTTACAGTTTCTATCTCATGGCATAGAACACTTGTAGTTATGTAACTGGGTAGTTTCATCCCAGCAGCCCTTTAGAATAGACAGGAAAATGATTGTTTGTGACCATTTTGCAGACACAAAAAGTAAGGCTTGGAAAGACTTCATCAGTCAAGCCTATGCCCTAAGATCAGCAGTTCACCAGCCTTGTCTGCTAGACATACTCTTACAGATTATCAGTCCACAATCACCCTCCAGGACTCCAGGCTGCCTCCTTCCACCTTTAGTGCACAATGCTTCCATTTCAGTGATTCCTCCCTTGCCCAGGCTGAACTTCTCAGGCAGGTCCCATCTGATCAGCCCTCTCTGCAGCCAAGGCAATGAACCCGGGGTGCTAGTTCTGTGCCATCTTCCCACAGGTTATTCTGTAACCCCATGCTGCTCTTGCCTGAGCATGGCACATCCCCAGGCATTGAAGGTGCAAACTCTGTCTCCATCCCTCTTCCTACTCACACGGCCCTTCCCCATGAGCTATCACCTGTCACCCTCTGCACATCTTCATGTCACCTGCAAGATGCTCCTCAAGAGCTGAAAGTAATGAAAGAAGACGCCTTCAGCCATGGCACATGCAGCCCTGATTTTTATGCTGCAGGGTTTTAAATAGCCCAGGTGCAAAGGAACCCTGCTTCCTGGATACGGAGTTGTTTTATGTCTAGATGAACCTCTCTCTTCAGCCACTACCCCCTACCTTGCTAGATACCATGTCGATTGCCTTAGCATAATGCACTCTGATTTCCCCACTGTGCTTCGTAATGGACTATTAAGCCAGTGTTGCCCCATGAATCTCAGCCTACGAGGCAGCAATCACAAACAAGCAGTATGAAATGACTTCTCCTGGATGAGGCCGCAAACAAACAGAGGGCAAAGCCCAGGCTGCAGCCAATCGTCAAGAACACCAGTCAGAGTGGAGGAGTCAAGGATAAAGGCACAGGCTTTGCCACAGGCCAGGGAAACCACTACCTCGGGTAATTGAGACCCAAGGCTGGCTCCACTGTCTTCTCCGAACCCATGAAAATGACAGCCCTGCAACCTATTTCAGCAGCAGGGAGTGATAATAATGTGCTCACATTCATCAGGTCTTGCTCTGTGTCAGGCACCACTAACAGCTCTGGATGGAGATTCACTCATTTGCTCTTTACAAAGGCCTAATATCCCCATTATACATGTGAGAAACTGAGTCGTAGGATAAACCACTTGTCAAAGCCTACAGGCAAGTATGTGATCAGATGGAAAGTCAACTCAGGCAACCAATCTTCAGAGCCTCTGAAGGATCCACCAATGGAGACTCCTAATGAACACCATTAGCATAACAGAGCATTGAATTTGGAATCTGTCCGTACCTTGAAAATTGTAAACAGCAGAATATAGGCTGCCTTCAGGTCTGTCTCACTCCTTCTGTGTGATCCGGACAAGAAACAAACCTCTTAGTGACTTTATATCCACCTCATAGACCTAATGCAAAGATTAAATTTCATAATATACATCAAAGTTCTTCATAAACTATGCCATTCACCACATGCACCGTTAGTGCTTATTGCTCTTTCATAAAGAACCAGTGTCTTGCCCTGGTCCCACTACTGCTAGCTAACCAAAATGGCCCAGCCAGGTTTGGTCATTGATATCTGTGAGCTTAGGCTTTTAAAACATAGATAGTATGGATACCTGGCCACCCTCTTACCTTGCTTCCTACTGCCAACCGTATTGTCCAAATTGTTGTAGAACCCCAGTAAGCTGGGGCCAGGGTGCCCAGGAACACACAGTACACCATATGAATAGAAAGCATTTATTATGAATGTAATTGTGCTGGGATGCCCTCTCTTTAGAGCTGCCAGCACTTTACAGACACAGTTCATTCATTCCCACAAGCAGACCCAGATGGACCACCCTGGGGGACCATCTGGCTGGGTACAGTGTGCCAAGTCAGCCTTAGAGAGATGGAGCAAAGGCTCACTAGGGTGGGGGGCAAATCCTGTAATAGACCTTGTTGTCTCTAGGAGAAGGAAGCCACTCCTTTTACCCCCAAATTTCCCCTTGTCCTTGGAGACCAGTTTCTCAGCCCACATCAAAGGAATGGGAAAGGCTTCAAGGAGACACAGAAAATCCCCACAGTCATCCCTAGCAGCAAAACCCTGACTGACACCATCAGAATTTGCATAATTAAAAATGCAAATTATCAGGAACTACCCTAGGCCTACTGAATCAGAAATTCTGGGGGTTATAAGAAGCATGACTTCGATACATACTGAAGTTTAAGAATCTCTTCCCTAGAGTAAATCCCAGCTATAGGGGGAAAGGTTATCTGTGGCTCACAGAAAGCACTTTATGCAGATGTCGAGGGTTAGCTCTGTGACAGCTCATTTACTGAGCCTTCATCTTTTCCAAAATGGAGCCGGAAAGGTAATGGGAGTTCAAGTCCCTACCTGTTACCTACCCGTCCTTCCACTTCACTACCCAAGCAGCCCTTTAGGAGTGAATAGGACCATAAATCTAGTTCTTTCAATTTCCCGAATACTTTGCTTGAGGATCTAGTATTTGGAACTAAATCCCACTCCGCCTTCTAAAAGAGAGAACCAAGGTCTCCACTGCAGGCTCATCCCAGCAGCTCAGAGCAGCAGCCCAGCCATCATGTCTGCCATCACACCCTCCCTGACTGCATCCAAACCAAATGACTGCTATAGTGGTCCTGCTCAGTGTTCCTCCCAAATGCTTGGAAATGCTCCCTCCTCTCACTGCTAAGCAGGGCAACCTGTTCTTGACAGGTAGCTCCAGGTAAACTAATAACCATGATGTGGTCAGAAGCAAACAGGCACTTTTCATTTAGTCTGGCATTCCTAGCATAGGGTCATACCTGATTAGAGCACCTCAGGCACAAAGACCATGCCATGTCCCATTTATCCCCGCAGTGCCATATGGCATGTAGAGACGGCTCTGGAGTTGCTTTGAATTGGGAAGAACCTGGCCTGGTTCACTGGAGTGACATCAGCACAGCCGGTATGGAGTACAGTTGGTGCCAAGCTGCAGCCTTATGCCTCACAGGCAATAACCCTAGGAGGGTTGGGGTTTGCCCGGGTCAGTGCCAGGAAAGATATGAAGCTGACTGATGATGCAGGTCAGGAGAAGCAGGAACCAAATCCCAATAGGACCTTGGGACTGGCCCAGGAGAAGCAGGAATTGCTACCATGGTAAGAGAACTGGTTGGGGGCAGGAAAGGTCACTCAGAGATCTATGGTCTGGTGGGCTAGGGGGTATGGACCTCCTAGTCACCCATCCTCTGGAAGAGGCCACACACTAATTTGCACTGGATTGAGACTCTTAGTGCTTGTGGACCCCCTTCAGTCCAGGGGCCTCACTGCAGGGACCTTTGGGTCTTTTAGTGTAGGAGATGGGGTGCAGAGGGTGTTCCTAGGACTCACTGAGCCGTGGAGAATCCCTGGCCTCCCTGAGTGTTTCTGGTGATAGGTACAGTGAGAGCTATCTTTTCAGGTGGGATATGTGTGTGCATGCAGGTGTACACACCTGTAACACTGGGGAGAGGACAGGCTATGGTGCCAATCCTCCTTGTCTTCATCATCCATCAGGGCCTCTCTGCCCAGTAGAAGGCAGCAGGCAAGGCTTTGAAAACATTGCTAAGGAAATAAGCCAAGCACAAGAAGACAAATATTGTAGGAGTCCTTGCATAAGAGGTATCTAGAATTTTATCACAGTTAAAAAATATGTATATATATACACATATATATGGTTGGTATATATATATATAATTAATTATATATACTATATGTATATACTATATAATTACACACATGTAATTT